>NC_091063.1:54246787-54471787 GCF_000393655.2 Nicotiana sylvestris
AAGTGAGGATAATAACCATAAACATGAAACAATTATATGACTAAAGAATTGAAAAAATTACAATTAAGTGAAATATTTCTTATTTAGTGTCACCCTCTTCAAGGCAGAATTTATTGGTGATGAGATTCACACTGTAGCCCCTTCGTGCATATACACTGAAGTGTGATGTAAGCAAGAAAGCACTCAGCTTATTTTGCACCTAGCTCTTGAAGATAGCATTCAACAAAACTGGCTTCCACGACTTTTATGCTTTATTAGATTTGGCTCAACGTTGGATGTAGGATCTAGGGTATAAACAAACTAGGACTTATTTTTGATTTGATATCATACTCACGCTGTAGGCTAAATCTCTAGCATAAGTAGTATTTTCTATACTCGTTAAAACTTTAAAAGAATTTGGTGTGTGGGGAGGGGGGGGGGTAAATATGTGTGCAAAAGATAAAACAAGATTATACGCTTTTTGACGGAGGAGTTTTTTCTGAAGGAATAGTCCTCCATTCTTCAATTTGTCTCTTGGCAACCCTCCTTTTTCCTATTAATTAGAGAAACTAAATGAAAAAAGAAACTAAGTATATGAAATTGGAAGCTTAACATGTTAGCTATGAATTTTCTGGATATAACAGAAATTTGTGGAGTGGTTGTAGTATCTGATAAAATAGACCTTTGGCCTAACTCAACCCCAAAAGCTAGCTTATGAGGTGAGGATTGCCCAAGGCCATATAATGAAACCAAGGACCTCAAATCCCACCGATGTGGGACTCAACCTCCCTCCCCCCATGTCCAGGCTTGCAAACTGGAGCGTGGACAACATAAATGGTGGCCCAACATCGGTAACAATAATTGGGATGGGCCTGGCTTTGATACCATGATAAAATGGACCTTGGGCCTAACTCAACCTCAAAAGCTAGCTTATGAGGTGAGGATTGCCCAAGACCATATAAGGAGACCAAGGACCTCAAATCCCACCGATGTGGGACAACTCAACAGTATCCTTGTTAAAGTGGATACGTTCAACTTCTAGTAGGCTATGATTAATCAATCAACTAGGGCTCAAATGAAAGCAGCTCTCCTTGTGGGACTTGAATCCACAATTGCCTGATTAGAAGTCAGGCGCATTAGGCCATGGACGGTCTTGCATAAGGATGAGGCTGCCTGTTGTGGGTTTCAATGCACCCCAGTCAATTATTTAACCCCTTTGAACTTTGCCCTGCGGCTTTCGGACGTAAGGTTTAATATTAACATCCTTCTTTTCCTTTTTCTTCTAATTTGAATTTTAGCGCATCAAGAAACTATATTGGTTTTATAGATTTCAAGGCATGTAGAAATGCATTTTAGCCAAGAGGAAAAGAGACCAAAACTATGGTTTCTTTGTAAGTTTGGAGCACTATGTTTGTGTATTTAAGAAAACTAATTTAATTTGATAAGTTTGTATGATCATTATTTTGGAAAATGATGATCATACTTAACCATATTCTAAGCAAATTTGTTATGTTGCTTTGAGGGATATGATTTTTAGAATATCATCACATTTTAGGGATCGAGTTTATTGAGATTTTTATCAAAATTTGTGTTGGAATAAAATTTTCTTTTAAGGAGACTATTGTTTGGTATCAGAAAATCTTTCACTAGTCTCACGTGATTTTTGGCTCTGCCCATGCTGAACTTGATTGGCTGAGTCGTAAGCGGCAATCTTAGTGCTAAACTGGACGTATTAAATATTCATACTACCACTTATGAACTAAGCTCCCATCTTAATACTTTTTACTGTTTGTCTTGCACATTCTTGAAGAGTTATTATCCCTTCATCCCAATTGGTTTGGTATTCTTTTCATTTTTGTCTGTCCTATAAAGATTGACATCTTTATATACTAGGAACAGTTTAATTTACATGTTCTCATTTTGCCAGTGACTTGATCTAGGCTCCACTAGCTATAAAAACTTAAATAGTTTGGTTCAATGGACACTTTTGTATTTTATGCATGTGTATTAGAAGCCTTTCTTTCTTCCTTAAAACTCCGTGTATAGTCAAGCACCATAAAACAACCTGGGCGAAAGGGGTACTTTTTGCACAGACTTGTGTTATTACGTTTCTCTTTGATCCTTGGATATTTCCTGGATAAATGGTGGAAATGACATTTTATGTAGAATCCCTCCTCTGACAACCCTTTTACTATTGGAGATCAAGGGATCTCTTCTCTTCTTACGCTGGATGTTATTGGCACATAGGGAAGCATCTATCCATTTCACATGGTCTGCTTGCAACTAATTTGCACCTCTGGATTTTTCTGTTAAAAGGGTGAAAACGGAGTGTGACTGGATGAAGTGACTTTTTTCTATCTTTTGTCAATTCAGGTAGCTGTTGCTCTCTCACATGCTGCCATCTTGGAGGAATCAATGAGGGCTAGGGATCTTCTTATGGAGCAGAATGTCGCTCTTGATCTGGCAAGAAGAGAAGCAGAAATGGCTGTTCGTGCGCGTAATGATTTCCTAGCTGTTATGAATCATGAAATGAGAACTCCTATGCATGCAATAATTGCACTTTCATCTTTGCTACAAGAAACTGAGCTGACACCGGAGCAGCGTCTGATGGTGGAAACAATCCTTAAGAGCAGCAACCTTTTAGCAACGCTCATCAATGATGTCTTGGATCTTTCAAGGCTTGAGGATGGAAGCCTTCAACTTGACGTTGGGACTTTCAATCTTCATGTTCTCTTCAGAGAGGTAAGCCTGATATTGCTGTTTACTTGCATAAGAACAGATGAAAAGATGTTCTAGATCTGTTAAAAACATTACTTGTGATTTCCAGTTTTCCAACATGTTATGCTGGAAACCATTGACTGATTCAGGTGTCTGCCTTTTGCTTTAGGTCCTTAACTTAGTCAAGCCTATTGCATCTGTGAAAAAGCTGTTTGTCACGCTTAGCTTGTCTTCAGATTTGCCGGAATTTGCTATTGGAGATGAAAAACGGCTAATGCAAATTCTTTTAAATGTTGTTGGCAATGCTGTAAAATTTTCAAAAGAAGGCAGTGTGTCAATTTCTGCTGTTGCTGCAAAATCAGAATCTTTAAGTGATCCTAGAGCTCCCGAGTTTTTTCCTGTGCAAAGTGAGAATCACTTTTATTTACGTGTACAGGTATGTTTAAAAGTTTATTTTCATGCTTGATATTTAATATTTGCACTATATATGGTAGTTGCTCTGTTTATTTTTTTTTTGGGGTGGTGGTTTTATTGCTAATCTTCCCCCTGTTATTTAGGTAAAAGATACAGGATCAGGCATTAATCCGCAGGATATCCCCAAGCTATTCTGTAAGTTTGCGCAAAACCAGGCACTAGCAACTAAAAGTTCGGGTGGCACTGGGCTTGGCCTTGCGATTTCTAAGAGGTATCTCACTTCTTTGGTGTTTGTGTTGAATGCGTTTCAGTTTTCCATGATAACTGGAGAACTGCTCAAGATTGAATTTTCATTCTTTGCTGATGCACATTCGTTGGAAAATTTGTTCATTGCATGTGGAGACACTTACAACAGTGATTATTTATCTGACAAATTGTTTTAATGGCCTGGATCAGGTTTGTTAATCTTATGGAAGGTCATATTTGGATCGAAAGTGAAGGACTTGGCAAGGGGTCTACTGCTATCTTTATTGTTAAACTTGGCATTCCTGGGCGCTCAAATGAGCCTAAGCTTCCCTTTATGCCCAGATTGCCTGCAAATCACATGCAGATGACTTTTCAAGGACTAAAGGTTTTGATTATGGATGATAACGGGTGAGTGCTGATACTACCTCTTTATCTTTAGACTCTTATTTGTCCTGCTGTTTGACGACTTAATCTGGCCAATGATTCTCGTTCTGCTATGGGTTGGTCTATGTTATGTGAGATTAAACATTTACAAGCTGAAAAAGGTGGTAGTTGTTGGACATCACTTTGGAATAAAGACCAAAGTGGAAAGTGCTAGACAGTATATTAGGAGTATAATCTAGACATTAAGGTCGGTGCTTCATATCCCTTGGAAAAGAAGCAGAGGGAGTGAAAAAAGATGGTTTAAAGTTGCAGAAAATGGAGAAGGGAAACATGTTAGTGTGCCGCAGAGGCACACATCATTGTTTCATCATAGGATTGTAGGAAGTATTGTGGCCGACCCCACTCAAATCCTTTCCCATCCAATCACAGGGATACACCATTCCAAAGCGTAAGAAGACATAGGATAAAGTGGCTGCATATTTGTTTGCAGACTTTCTTTGGGTATGTATTTTTGTACAAAGATGTTTTGGTCCATTAGCTAACACCTTAATATGCATTCTCTACTTTTAAGATAGAAATGGTCATATGTTTATCTCAAAAATTGATTTTATAAAAAAAAAAAAAAAAGAATACCTTATCAAATGTTCTTGTCATACATGAAATTCCTTTTAAAAGCAGGCAGCATGCTCTGCCCCCCCCCCCCCCCAACCCCCAAAAAAAAAATCCAACCCCCAAGCCAAAAAAAGGGCCCTCAAGAGAGTCCAAGTTGGGGACAGTAAAAACAAAAGGCTGTTTTTCCTAAAAAGTTTATTTAATTATTTCCTGCAAAAATCATAGTCATTTGGTTCTGGTTCCACTTGCGGTTGAAGTTTGATCTTCATTGCATACCTCATTTAGCTTGTTAATTATTTCTTGATTTGTAGTTATTAAATGCATGATATTTCGTCTTGTATTGGCAAAATTGGATAAGTACATTATAGGTCTTATCGTGCTAAAAGGAAAGTGGAAGGAGGTTAAAGAAAAAAGTGGAAGGAGGTGCTTATCACCCTCACAAAAGAAAGAGGAAGAAGAAAGCAAAGCAGGAGGAAAGATTAGAATTCCAACCTCTAGATTTTGGAGCCTACTCCTGAGAAGAATATACTTTGGGGAGTCAAATAATTTTACCGATAATGATTTTTCAAAACAACCTAAAAATATTTTACACTATGAGAAAATATGATTTATAGTACTTTTATGTGGTTTTCAAATTTACTTATTTTGAGGGATTAAGCAATAAATATATGCGAGTAAATAAACTCCATCGTTCTTTTTGTGACAAAGGGATTAAGAAATATCGATAAAGACACATCTTAGAGCAAGGTACAGGATTCTTGTTTATCGAACAAAAAAGTTTGAGTCTCTTTTGACTTTTTTGGTAAATATCCATAACTTTTTCTTTATTCTCCTTCACTGTTGGTGGCTCTAAATTGATTACCAAAATTTGTGTTAGTGGCAGCGGTGTCTCTGTTTCTCAGGTTGTTACAATTGTAGTATATTTTGAAAATGATCTATACGATTATTATTGACTTAAGAGATTAATTTGATGTATCCATTTCGAATCTTTTTTATGCAGGTTTAGTAGGATGGTAACCAAGGGTCTGCTAGTGCACCTAGGGTGCGATGTAACAACAGTTAGCTCTGGTGATGAGTGCTTGAGAGTTCTTACTCAGGAACACAAAGTAGTATTCATGGACGTGAGTATACCGGGTATAGACTGTTATGAAGTTGCTGTGCAAATACATGAAAAGTTTGGGAAACATCACAACAGGCCACTTATTGTGGCACTAACAGGAAACACTGACCGAGTTACCAAAGAAAACTGCATGAGAGTTGGTATGGATGGAGTTATTCTGAAACCTGTTTCAGTCGACAAAATGAGAAGTGTTTTATCCGAGCTTTTAGAGCATGGAGTTATTCTTCAATCCTAGTGAAAGAGGGATTACATGTACGACCAAAAGTGTTTGTCAAAGACTGAGTGTGGCTGTACATACATTTTTCAGACTTCGGGCAAAACGAAGAGTTGTTCACAATGATAGCGCAATACACTAATTGCAGGTTCAAATATCTTATAAAAGCGATTGTACGATGATGTATCGTCAACAGATTTGTATAAAGAAATTAGTTTGTTCTACATCTTTGAAGGAGAAGTCCCGTCTTTCCTGGGAGGTTGGAGCTTGAAAACATGTTCGTTCATTTTCTTTTTGGGTAGAACTAATCAAAAATATTTGTATCAATGTACATTATGTGCATGACATTTGCCTGAAAATTGGTGCAAAAGCTTCTCCCAACCGTCCCTCTCGCCCTCCTCTCTTTTTCACAATCCCTAGTGATTAACCCTGGGTGTGGTATTCCAACTTGTGTAATGGTTCAAGTTGAAGAAGTTGGTATTTTTGAAAAGGATAAAACTAAGGGGTCGTTTGGTCATGAAACAAATTATTTTATGATTAATTATCTCGGGATTAGTTATCTCATCATTCTCATCCTGTAGGGATAAAAGAACAATACAATCTCGGGATTAGTTATATAACAATTTTATCCCAATCAAATGTGTGATAAATTCATCTCAAAATTAATCTCGAGATTAGTTATCACTTGTCTCTCGTACCAAACGCCCGTAGATATTACATGGATATCACGTTGCGTTTGAATGAATTCGATTACATAAGTAATAGTGCTAAATCAAGTATAGGATCATCCACGTAATTCATAAAGGTCCACACGATTCCTCATGCCTACCTTCAGGAGTTTGTTAGAAGGATATGTCTGCGTTGGACTGCTAAATTTAACTTATGGTACAATATTGACTTTACACGGCTATTTTGAAAAAAAAAAAAACAAGTTCCCAATTTAATACGTATGATTCGTTTGTTCCACTTGGAGAGACGTCATTCTAAGCTGAGAGAATAATACTTGAAATTAATTACATGTTCTACGATTAAGTTTTCCCTTGTTAATTTAGCTCATAATTATCATAGGTCTAGTTAAATTTTCATATACAAGATTAAAATGACGAAGTTGTCTTTTTTTTTATTATTATTATTAATGACAGAGATAGCAAGCAAAGGGTAAGGAGTGAAAAAGTTATACTTATTTTTAAATACGTATTTTATAGAGTGTCGCGTAAAACTATAATGACGACAAATTGGCGGGTTGAAGTTGTTGAAAGAAAAGTATAATCCTGATATTTACCACCATGTGAGAGAAGGAAATAACAAATGTCTCCAACAACCACCTTATAATTATGCTACCAAACTTTGGTAAGGTTAATAATTTATGAAATGATTAGTCAGAAAAGAAGGGAATTTCGAAAGGCCGCCAATGATAAGGCAGACAACTGATTCCTCACTGTCAACACTTGTTTTCTTTTACATTTACAATTATGCATGTATCTTGTTGTTCAAGTGTCTAAACCACATTAGTATTCCTTTATTCAACAGAAATGAAAGAAAAAGGAACTGAAACTTTATAGGAGCAGCACTTTTGTTTTATGTACATGACATAACGTTAGAGATCATGAAGAGCTCTCAAATGCATGTGAAATAGTCATTATAGGCAATAGAAATTCGAGTCCAAAACCTAAATGTTGTGGTTTTGGACTCAAATTACGTTTCTAGTGCAGTATAATACCGCATTATATATAAAAAGTAACTTTTTTTTAACAGTATAAACGTATTTTGAGTCCAAAACCACGACATTTAGGTTTTGGAATGGTTGCCTGCAATTTTTTAGTGTCACAAAGCATATATCTGGACCCCACTGAAAAGAATGGCTACTTGAGTACTTGTTGTTATCTTCTTTTATCAAATAATGTATTATTCAACAACATATATACCTTTTCTCTTTACTCAATTACATGCTCTCGTTCTTCGTCACTAAGATATATCTTACAATACATTCTTTTTATAAACGTGGTATTCGGCCAGCTTGCGTATACCTTGACTAATTTCATGAGGTACCTACTATCTCCTACTGGTAGTACAAGTATCGTATAACTCTGTCTAATAAGACTTGGACAGATAAGAAGAAATCAACTAGTGTTTGGACATGTATTGAAAATTGACCTGCTTCCCATTTTACTCGAGAGAATCAAAGAAAAGAGTATAGGGTAAAAACAAGTGATTTATACACTCTTTTCCTAAAGCTTTAAAAGTTACATGATGTACAAAAGATTTCTTGTGCTTCTTTTTCTTCTACTTTTATGCTTGACGAGTGTCAATAAGCATTTCCATTGAATAAGTTTATCTTTGATCTTGTGTTCATAGAAATGTCGTGGTTAAGAGGGTAGACAATAAATTGCATCGAAAAAATAAAATCAAGATCGAAATTATTGTAACAATCGTAGTATTTGATTTTAAATAATATGAATATACAATCTCTATGAATCCTCTGATTCTTTTTTTCAATAGTAAACAAATTCAAGGGCCTTTGAACTTGAACTTGATCTTGAATCTATATTTGTCGTCACGAACGACGATCTTGAATTCAACTAGCACGAACTTTGATTTGAACTCGTACTCCTTGAATCTTGATTTGTTCTTCGTTCTTAAGTTTGTCTTGAACTTGAACTTGATTGCTTGAAGCTTGAAACTTGTGGAGGAATTTGCAGCGTTTGATCCACGAACTCTTTCTTGCTTCTTGTTATAACTTCTAGTCCCTTTTCTGGGTTATGAAGACCCCTATTTATAGTTGTGGAAGGGAGGAGTTATGCTAAGAACAAACTTTTTCTGATCAATTAAATTGAAGTATGGCATGGACGCATTTGATTGGCCAAAACATGTCACTTGCACACGTGGCGCGGTTTCATTGGCCTTTTGATTTGGCTTGGCATGCCTTGTCATTTTGACACGTGGCAGGATCCTATTGGATCTTTTGTTTGACTTGGCGTGCCACGTCATTTGACTCGTGACATCAAACTGGGCCTCTAGGAAGATGACATCTTGGGCCTAATGAAGTGGGCTCATCACTTGTAGCCTAATTAAATAGGTTAGTCCAATATATTAAGACTTATTTATTTAATCCATATATTTGGACTTATATAATTAATTCAATTATATTAGCTCATAATATTTATTTGGATCAATATATCTTGAATTTTAAAGTATAATCTAAATTCTTTTATAAATATAATTTTAATAAAATTTATATGCCTATAAATACCCTTACTTCAAGACTTATCGGGTATATATTTTTTTGTGTCATAAAGACAAGGCTCGAAGTATTACAGCCCTCCAAAGTTTGACCCCTTTTTGTACAATAAAAGAGCAACGTCCAGCACCCCTATATTAGCCTCCAATAAAAAATCTTATAAATTCATTGCACGAATTAGATTTTTCACTCTAATCTGCCTAGCTGGAGATAAATTTGTAATCATCTGCATGCCTTCAGTGGAGTTTGGTAGAGCACAATACTAGGATTTGCCACGTAGCATTTGACAATTATCTCATGTCATCAATCTTTATTGTATGAGGATCCATGGGTAAATATACATCTCATTGTAACAATGTCATGTTTGATCGCGCCCAACTCTAGTCCTAAAAAGAATAAGTGATCGCTGTAAATATAATCCGATCTAAAAGTCCGGAGTTGAATCCCATAGAGAACTAAGGTTTCACTATAATTGTTCAATATCACTCGGAAGACAAGCTTGAACAATTTCTAAGTTATAATATTAAGATTTTTATGTCTAACTAATTAACTAACAAATTAAAGAAGTAAATTAAAAACTAGGGATACCAATGGTTGGAGAAAAGATTAGGAGGTTTAGAGTTATGATTTCCCCAATTGTCGAAATCCTTCCCGCTACGTCTTCTATAATTTCGCCTAAGTATTCTCTACCGATCGTGAGTACTCTGAGTGTCGTAGCTCTCTCTCGAGTAACTACCACAATTTACTAGATGTATTCTCTCGAACTACACTAGCTAGCACTAATTCACCGCTCACTATGATCGCACCAAGGTTTCGTTATCTCTAATCCCGCCTTTAAACCCTCCGTATTGATCTCTCAAATACGTTAGGAGTGATGTTATTCAACAACTACCTAAATATGTATTCTCTCTCGAGCAGTACACACTAAATAGGCACAGTCAATCGATGGCCATTCAATCAACAACAAGAAATACGTAGTTGAACAAGTAGATAAATCCAATGTCTTAATTATATAAAAACATAATAAGAATTCATCCTCCAAAAGGTTCCATCAGAACCTTAGATAACAAATTAGCTATTCATAAAAGTATATGAAAACACAATACTCAAATTTATGACCAACAATGAAAATAGGAAGAAGGAAGTGAAAAACCCGTGGACGAATTCTCCGTCTTGCTCCTAATGTGCTCTTGCCTCCTTAGGTCGAATCCCCGGTCTCTTTAGCCTCCTTAGGTCTAAATTATGTCAAAAGTATGTCAAAGGTCTTCAAAATATCATTTTTTTCATGTATATATACCAAGTAGGGTTGGGCCCAAACAATTACACCTTCTCCTACGCGAAAAAGGACACATTTTCCATACAGGATGTGAGTGGTCGCGCTCAGACCGCACATATCCACTTTGATTCTGCCTGACGAGCGTGTCCTGAGCGCGGCTCTGCACTTGACACGCACTTTTCACCATGTTCTGTTGGGAACTTGGAAAACGTAAAACATGAAAGTTGTAGCCCTTTGAGTTAAAGACCAAATAGAGTTCTGAGCAAAAAGTTATGTGCATTTTACTAGACATTGCTCAATATGCCTACTCGATTCTTCGTTCCGTTGCTCTATCATCCATTGATCCCCGAATACGATCCCGGCTTAATTCCTTAGGCTTTTACTCGGACTTCAAAGTTCCAAATCACTTGAATTCATTCCATAACATCTACCTAGCTTGGAATCACTCCTACACGGCATAAAACACACAATTAGTGCAAAACACTAGTGATTAAAGCTCAAACTCAATTAAAGTGCAGTAAATTAGAGTATAATAAGCGATTAAATTATGTAATTATAGCTGATCATCAATACCCCACACTTAAACCATTGCTCGTCCTCGAGCAATCAAACTACACTTTAAATAGACATAACCTTTTTAAACAATTCTCCTAACTCATCACACTAAGAATATTTAAAATAGACTAAGCACAAAAGCGTAACATCTTCACCTCAAGATTTGACTCACAAGTAACACGCATTATTTACAACTCACCCTCTTACTCTAACATAGAGGTCATTGACATTACCTTTCCTTCATGAATCAAGTGCCCTCACACAATAAACGAGAGTAGTTCCACACAATAAAATTTAAGAACACTTAGGAACTCAAGATAGAAAGAATTCACTCACTCTTAGAAATAAAATTCATATGCCACAAAAGATGCACCATAAACTTGCCCATATTGTACTACTCTACTAATCAAGCTCATTCAGTCTAGGATCAAGTAGGACTTTATTTGGTTGTAATGTAGGCTGCGGGACAGGTAGGATATATTTAGATATAAGATTGACTACAGCTCCCTAAGCACTTTGATACATATACTTTAACATTCAAACCCCCTACTTATGTCAAACAAAAATCCGCTTTCACATCGATGTATTTTACCCCATACTTCTTTAAGTAGAAGCACAATTACATCAAGAGTCACCACTTATCAAGGAAATTTTTCGCAACAATACAACTATTTTTTTTCTTTCTTTTCTTTTTCTTTTCCAATTCAAGTGACTCTTACTTTTCCAAAACAATGCACCTTTCTCCTTATTTCATTAGCTTCACTCAAATGCCAAACCAACCACCCCACACTTTAACTTTTATAAAGTTCATAATAATTCAAGTGCTCGTGAGAGGTGAAAAGATTCAAATAGATAGTTAACTCAAAAAATTGGATAAGGTGTGACGACCCAGCCGGTCGTCTTCAAAATTTATGCCTCGATCAACCTATTAACTGCTTTTTCCGAGTTTATTTCTGCTATTTTGATTTGCCGGGATGTTTGGTTTTGAATTTCGGAGAGTTTTTGGACACTTAGTCCCTAAATGAGAGCTTAAGTGTTGGAAAGTTAACCGTAGTCGGAACAGTATGAAGATGGCCTTGGAATGGAAATCTGATGGTTTCGTTAGCTCCGTTAGGTGATTTTGGGCTTAGGGGCATGTTTGGATTGTGTTTTGGAGGTCCGTAGCTAATTTAGGCTTGAAATGCCGAAAGGTCAAATTTTGAAGCTTTCGGTTCGATAGTGAGATTTTGATCCGAGGGTCGGAATGGAATTCCAGAAGTTGGAGTAGCTCCGTAGTATTGAATGTGACGTGTGCGCAAAATTTCAGGTCATTCGGACGAGGTTTGATAGACCTTTTGATTGAAAACATATTTTTAGAGTTTTTGGAATTCTTAGGCTTAAATTCGATGAAAAATTAGATGTTTTGATGTTGTTTTGAGCGTTCCGAAGGTTGGAACAAGTTTGAATGAAGTTATGGGATATGTTGGTAGGTTTGGTTGAGGTCGGGGGCCTTGGGATGATTTCGGATGGTTGACAGAAAGATTTTTAGGATTTGGAGTTGCAGCTTCAGTTGTTTTACTGTCATAACCGCCCCTGCGAGTGTGAGATCGCAGGTGTGGAGCCGCAGAAGCGAAAATGGGGAGGTTCAGCAGGAACCGTAGAAGCGGTAGGCTTTCCGCAGGAGCGGTACCGCATCTGCGGATGGTGAGTCGGAGATGCGAAATCTAGTTTTAAGTAAGGAGTCACAGATGCGACCAGTGTTCTGCAAAAGCGGGGCCGCAGAAGCGGTCCCAAGACCGCAGATGCGGTAACAACTGGGCAGAAATATGAAATTTTGAGGGTTTAGTTTCAAAAGTTGGAAATTCGATTTGGAGCTCGGGAGAGGGCGATTTTGAGAGGAAATTCAAAAGGAGATCAGTGGGTAACAATTCTTTAACACTTTCTATTTTTGTTCCATCAATCTATAGTTAGTTTCATCAATTAATTTCGGATTTGAGATGAAAATTGAGGAAAAGTTGGAATAGAGTTCTTAGACCTAGAATTCGACTTTTGATTGGGAATTTGACCTTAGATTTGGATAATTTTGGTATGCATGAACTCGTGAGAGTATGAGGATTCTAAAAATATAAATTTTACCCGATTTCGAGACATGGGCCCAAGGGGCTTTTACCTAATTTTGCGTGTTAGCTTAGAATTTAATTATAGAATCAATTACTTGAAGTGTTATTTACATTATGCAATTGAATTGAATAGATTTGGGCCATTTGGAGTCGAGTACTCATGGAAAGAACATGGCCTCGAGTTGATTATTGAGTCGGTTCGAGGTTAGTGACTTGTCTAACCTTGTGTGGGGGACCTTCCCCTTAGGATTTGGTATATTTGATGTTTGAAATTCCTTGTACGTGAGGTGACGAGTGCGTACTTGAGCTAATTGTTGAAAATCCGGTTTTCTTTAAGTCATTTCAATTGTGTTCCTTTTCCTGTTTCATTTTACTTGCAATTTAAACATGCTGTTAGCTTAGAAAAAACATGTCTAATTGACTTAACTGTTTATTTGCTTAAACTGCCTTAATTGAATTATGTGACGCATGTTAGATTAGAAGTACATGTTTACTTGATACGAGATTGAGCTTAATTAAGTATTCTTGTGTTGTTGCTGTGTGTTTTACTTTGGGACTACGGGACGGCATCCCAGGAGATCCCTTGTACGTATTTATGATTTGAACTGAGGTGCGGGATACCGAGAGATCCCTGGCACGTATATTGAGGATACCAAGAGATCATCAGGATACCAAGAGATCCCTAGAATATATTAAGGATACCGAGAGATGCTCGGGATACCAAGAGATCCCTGACATATATTAAGGGTACTAAGAGATCCTCGGGATACTGAGAGATCCCTGGTTATTTCCTTGTGATTGTTTTTGCCTCTGTTTCAGTTATTGAATTCCTTATTTTCCTTTATTAAATTCTTTGTGTTAGTTTTCGACTGTACTGTTTCTCTTATATTTTCATATCTTATATTTTTATTTTATCTCAGTAGGGCCCTGACCTTCCTCGTCACTACCTGACCGAGGTTAGGCTTGGCACTTACTGAGTACCGTTGTGGTATACTCATGCCCGTTTCTGCGCATGTTTTTCATATGCAGATCCAAGTACCTTGACTCAAACTTACCATCCTTGAGGCGAGGCGACCCTTCGGAGACTTCGAGGTATATCTGCCGCATCTGCAGACTGATGAGTCTCTCTCTATTTTCTCTTGTAGTTACAGCCCTTCTGTATATACTTGTTTTAGACTATTCTGGAGCTAGAGCACTATGTAATATCCTTAGCTTGTGATTCATGGGTTTTCGGGTTTTGAGAGATATATATATTGGATTTGAGAGTTATATTTTGTATGACGAGCGACACTTTTAAAATGTTATTTTATTACATTATTCCTGTTTTAAATTGTATTCTTCCGCAAATTGGTTTATCTTCCGCGTTTTAGTATTACCTAGTCGTAGAGACTAGGTACCGTCACGATGGTTCACGGAGGGCAAACCGCGATCGTGACAAGTTGGTATCAGAGCTCTAGGTTCATAGGAGTCATGGATCACAAGCTGATTTATTAGATTCTCGCAGATCGGTATAGAGACGTCTGTACTTATCTACGAGAGGCTATGTAATCGTTAAGAAAATTCCACTTCATTTGATTTCCTTGTCGTGCGAGATTTTGATATCACAATTCTAAAATTCTATCTTCTACTCTCTCACATAAGTGAGGACATGTGCTACCCGAGATGATCAAGCACCCGCGCCCCCTACTGCAGTCGTTAGAGGTGGGGGCCAGGGTAGAGGTCGAGGACGCGCACGTGGTGCAGCCAGAGCACCTGTGCGAGCTACCATCGAGGTACCACCAGCAGTTCCAGCCAGAGTCCAGGCACCTGATACGCCTACTGCTACCACTACTCCAGATCTTCAAGAGACTCTGGCACAGTTCATGAGCATGTACACCACTTTGGCTCAAGTAGGGTTGCTTCCCCTTGCTGCAGCTACGTCTCAGGCCGGGGGAGGAGCACAAACTCCCGCCGCCCGCACTCCTGAGTAGCGAGTGCATGTTGAGTAGGTCCCTGAGATTATTCTTGTATAGCCTGCAGTCCGAGATCAGCCCGAGGATAGGGCAACGGTTTCTGAGGATGAGCAGCTGAGGCTTGAGAGGTTCAAGAAGTACAAGCCTCTTGTATTCAGTGGTCTAGCATTGGTGATGCTCTGGTATTTCTAGATGAGTGTTACCGCATTCTCCATACCATGGGTATATCAGGATCGAGAGGGGTTTCCTTCACTACTTTCCAGCTTCAAGGGGCCGTCTATGAGTGGTGGCGCACCTATGAGTTAGATAGTCCAGATGAGGCTGCTTCACTGATTTGGACTCAGTTTTCAGATCTGTTTTTGAGAGTATGTTCCTTAGAGCCTCAAGGACGCATGGCGCATAGAGTTTGAACATTTACGCCAGGGTGCTATGACTGTCTCAGAGTATGCTGTCTGTTACACTAGTTTGGCTAGACATGCCCCAGCCTTGGTTTCTACTGTTCGCGAGAGGGTTCGCCGGTTTATTGAGGACCTTATTCCCAGCATCAGGTCTAGCATAGCTCGTGAGTTGGAGATGGATATTTCTTATCATCAGGTGGTGAGCATTTCTAGGAGGATTGAGAGTATGCATGCTAAGGAGAGAGAGGAGAGGGAGGCCAAGAGGTCTCGAGAGTCGGGCCATTTATCTGGTGCTCGTGCCCCAGCAGCAGGTCGTCATGGTATGGGTTATATGAGTCGCCCTATCCATTCAGCTCTTCCAGCAGCCAACAGTATTCCAGCTCCTCCTAGACCTCAGGAGCCTTATTATGCACCTCCGGTATCTAGCGTGCCTCCTGCGCGGGGTGCTTTTAGAGGTCAGTCTAGCATACCTGGCCCGAGCCAATCATAGCCACCACGTCCTCTCAGAGCTTGCTTTAAGTGTGGTAACACACGCCATGTGGTGAGGGATTTCCCTAAGCTTGGGAGGAGTGCGCCTCCAGAGACTTCTCAGACACAGTGCACCCCGCAGAGTTCTCAAGCTATGGTTACAGCTCCAGTTGCTAACCCACCTACTCAGCCAGCCAGAAGTGGAGGTCGGGGAGGTAGAGGTCTCCCTAGAAGGGGAAGCCAGGATAGATACTATGCTTTTCCTGCCCGTACCGAGGTTGTTGCCTCCGATTCTATCATTACAGGTATTATATTGGTCTGTCACAGAGATGCATCGGTTCTATTCGATCCAGGCTCCACTTACTCTTATGTGTCTTCTTATTTTTCTCCGCATTTGGGTGTATCTCGGGATTCTTTGAGTTCCCTTATTTATGTTTCTACTCCCGTGGGAGATTCTCTTATTGTGGACCGCATTTATTGGTCGTGTTTGGTTGCTTTTAGTGGTTTTGAGACCAGAGCTGATTTATTGTTGCTCAGCATGGTAGATTTTGATATTATCTTGGGCATGGATTGTTTGTTGCCCCATTATGCTATTCTTGACTGTCACGCCAAAACCATAACGATGGCTATGCCAGGTGTACCGCGTGTTGAGTGGAGGGGTACTTTAGATCACATTCCCAGTAGAGTTATTTTTTTTCTTAAAGCTCAGTGTATGGTTGAGATGGGGTGTGACACGTATTTAGCCTATGTGAGAGATGTTAGTATTAATACCCCTTTGGTTGATTCAATTCCAGTAGTACAGGATTTTCCTGATGTGTTTCCAGCTGATCTTCCAAGCATGTAGCCTGATAGAGATATTGATTTTGGCATTGATCTATTGTCGGACACTCAGCCCATTTCTATTCCTCCATATCGCATGTCTCCTCCTGAGTTGAAGGATCAGTTACAGGAATTGCTTGATAATGGTTTTATTCGGCCCAGTGTATCACCTTGGGGTGCTCCTATCTTGTTTGTGAAGAAAAAGGATGGTTCTATGCGTATCTGTATTGATTATCGCCAGTTGAACAAAGTTACAGTTAAGAACTATTATCCTTTGCCTCGTATTGATGACCTGTTTGACCAGATTCAGGGCGCACGGGTGTTTTCTAAGATTGACTTGCGCTCAAGTTACCATCAGTTGAAGATTCGGGAGCCAGATATCCCGAAGACTGCTTTCAGGACTCGGTATGGTCATTACGAGTTTCTTGTTATTTCATTTGGACTGACCAATGCCCTAGCAGCCTTTATGCATTTGATGTACAGTGTGTTCCGGCCGTATCTTGACTTGTTCGTCATTGTCTTTATTGATGATATTCTGGTGTATTCCCGGAGTCGGGATGATCATGAGCAGAACTTGAGGACTATGCTTCAGACTCTGAGAGAGAAGAAGTTATATGCTAAGTTCTCGAAATGTGAGTTTTGGTTGGATTCAGTGGCATTCCTAGGCCACATGGTGTCGAGTGAGGGTATCCAGGTGGATCCGAAGAAAATAGAGGCCGTGCAGAGTTGGCCCAGACCATCCTCAATTACAGAGCTTCGCAGTTTCCTTAGCTTGGCGGGTTACTACCGCCGTTTTGTTGAGGGGTTTTTATCGATTGTAGCCCTGATGACCAGACTGACCCAGAAGGGTGCTCCGTTCTAGTGGACGGAGGAGTGTGAGGCGAGCTTTCAGAATCTCAAGACAGCTTTGACTACAGCCCCAATTTTGATACTGCCTACAGGTTCGGGGTCTTATATGGTCTACTGTGATGCCTCAAGGATTGGCCTTGGAGTGGTGTTGATGTAGGACGGTAGAATGATTGCCTACGTGTCCAGACAGTTGAAGGTACATAAGAAGAACTACCTTGTCCATGACCTTGAGTTAGCTACCATTGTTCACGCCCTGAAGATCTATCGCCATTACTTATACGGGGTTCCTTGTGAGATTTATACTGACCATCGGAGCTTGCAACACCTGTTCAAGCAAAAGGATCTAAATTTGCGCCAGAGGAGGTGGTTAAAGTTGCTGAAGGACTATGATATCACTATTTTGTATCACCCGGGCAAGGCCAATGTGGTGGTCAATGCTTTGAGTCACCGGGCAGAGAGTTTGGGGAGTTTGGCTTATTTACCAGCATCGGAGAGACCTATGGCGATGAATGTTCAGGCCTTAGCCAGCCAGTTTCTGAGATTGGTTCTTTCGGAGCCCAGCCGGGTTCTAGTTTGTGTGGTTTCTCGGTCTTCCTTATTTGATTGTACCAGGGAGCGTCAGTATGATGACCCTCATTTGTTTGTCCTCAAGGACAAGGTTCATCACAGTGATGTCAGAGATGTGACTATTGGCGATGACGGTGTATTGAGGATGCAGGGTTGGATTTGTGTACCCAATGTTCATGGGCTTCGGGAGTTAATTCTAGAGGAGGCCCATAGCTCGCGGTATTCCATTCATTCGGGTGCCGCGAAGATGTATCAGGATTTGAGGCAGCACTACTGGTGGAGGCGGATGAAGAAGGACATAGTTAGATTTGTAGCTTGGTGCCTCAACTGTCAATAGGTGAAGTATAAGCACTAGAGACCGGGTGGATTGCTTCAGCAGATAGAGATTTCGGAGTGGAAGTGGGAGCGGATCACTATGGACTTTGTAGTTGGGCGTTCACGGACTTAGAGAAAGTTCGACGCTATTTGGGTGATTGTGGATTGGCTGACCAAGTCCGCTCACTTTATTCCTGTGTGTACTACTTATTCTTCGGAGCGGTTGGCGGAGATTTACATTCGGGAGATTGTACGTCTGCATGGTATTCCAGTGTCCATCATTTCAGATAGGGGTACTCAGTTCACATCTTGGTTTTGGAGAGCTGTTCAGCATGAGTTGGGTACTCGGGTAGAGTTGAGTACAACATTTCACCCTCAGACGGACGGATAATCCGAATGCACTATTCAGATTCTTGAGGATATGTATCGTGCGTGCGTGATCGAGTTTGGAGGGTCTTGGGATCAGTTCTTACCATTGGTGGAGTTTGCTTACAACAACAGCTATCAGTCCAACATTCAGATGGCACCGCGTGAGACTTTATATGGTAGACGGTGTAGATCCTCGGTGGGTTGGTTTGAGCTGGGTGAGGTCAGATTATTAGGCACAGACTTAGTTCAGGATGCTTTGAAGAAGGTCAAGGTGATTCAGGATAGACTCCGTACAGCCCAGTCCAGACAGAAGAGTTACACGGGCCGGAAGGTTCGTGATGTTTCCTATATGGTTGAAGAGCGGGTTCTGCTTCGGGTTTCGCCTATGAAGGGCGTTATGAGATTTGGGAAGAAGGGAAAGTTGAGTCTGAGGTTATTTAGCCTTTTGAGATATTGAGCCTTTTGAGATATTGAGGCGTGTTGGGAAGGTTGCTTATGAGCTTGCCTTACCTCCTAGCTTGGCAGAGTTCATCCGGTATTTCATGTCCCGATGCTCCGGAGGTATCATGGAGATTCATCGCACGTGTTGAATTTCAGTTCGGTCCAGCTGGACAAGGATCTATCTTATGTTGAGGAGTCCGTGGCGATATTGGACAGGCAGGTTAGAAAGCTGAGGTCAATAAACATTGCATCGGTAAAGGTTCAGTGGTGGGGTCAGCCAGTCGATGAGGCGACCTGGGAGACCGAGCAGGATATGCGCAGCCGTTACCCTCATCTTTTCACTACTTCAGGTATGTCTCTATGCTCATTCGAGGACGAACGAATATTTAAGTGTAGGAGGATGTGATGATCTGGCCGGTCGTCTTAAGAATTTACGCCTCGATCCCCTATTAACTACTTTTTCCGAGTTTATTTCTGCTATTTTGATTTACCGGGATGTTCGGTTTTGAATTTCGGAGAGTTTTGGGTTACTTAGTCCTTAAATGAGAGCTTAAGTGTTGGAAAGTTGATCGTAGTTGGAATAGTGTGAAGACGACCTAGGAATAGAAATCTGATGGTTCCGTTAGCTCCGTTGGGTGATTTCGGGTTTAGGGGCGTGTTCAGATTGTGTTTTAGAGGTCCGTAGCTAATTTAGGCTTGAAATGCCGAAAGGTCGAATTTTGAAGTTTCTGGTTCGATAGTGAAATTTTGATCCGAAGGTCGGAATGGAATTCCAAAAGCTGGAGTAGCTCCGTAGTGTTGAATGTGACGTATGTGCAAAATTTTAGGTGATTCGGACGAGGTTTGACAGACTTTTTGATCGAAAGCATATTTTTAGAGTTTTTGGGATTCTTAGGCTTAAATCCGATGAAATATAGATGTTTTGATGTTGTTTTGAGCGTTCCGAAGGTTGGAACAAGTATGAATGAAGTTATGGGATATGTTGGTAGGTTTGGTTGAGGTCTCGGGGGCCTCGGAATGATTTCGGATGGTTGACGGAAAGATTTTTGGGATTTGGAGTTGCAGCTTCAGCTGTTTTACTGTCATAACCGCACCTACGAGTGTGGGATCGCAGGTGCGAAGCCGCAGAAGTGGAAATGGGGAGGTTCAGCAGGAGCCGCAGAAGCGGTAGGCTTTCCGCAGGAGCGGTACCGCATCTGCGGATGGTGAGTCGCAGATGCAGAATCTGGTTTTAAGTGATGAGTCGCAGATGCGACCAGTGTTCCGCAAAACCAGGACCGCAGATGCGGTAACAACTGGGCAGAAATATGAAATTTCGAGGGTTTAGTTTCAAAAGTTGGAAATTCGATTTGGAGCTCGGGAGAGGGCGATTTTGAGAGGAAATTCAAAAGGAGATCAGTGGGTAACAATTCTTTAACCCTTTCTAGTTTTGTTCCATCAATCTATAGTTAGTTTCATCCATTAATTTCGGATTGGAGATGAAAATTGGGAAAAAGTTGAAATAGAGTTCTTAGACCTAGAATTCGACTTTTGATTGGGAATTTAACCTTAGATTTGGATAATTTTGTATGCATGAACTCGTGAGAGTATGCGGATTCTGAAAATATAAATTTTACCCAATTTCGAGACATGGGCCCAAGGGGCATTTTGTCATTTTACCTAATTTCGCGTATTAGCTTAGAATTTAATTGTAGAATCAGTTGCTTGAAGTGTTATTTACATTATGCAATTGAATTGAATAGATTTAGGCCATTTGGAGTCGAGTACTCGTGGCAAGAACGTGGTCTCGGGTTGATTATTGAGCTAGTTCGAGGTAAGTGGCTTGTCTAACCTTGTGTGGGGGACCTTCCCCTTAGAATTTGGAATATTTGATGGTTGAAATGCTTTGTACGTGAGGTGACAAGTTCGTACTTGAGCTAATTGTTGAAAACCTAGTTTTCTTTAAGTCATTTCAATTGTGTTCCTTTTCCTGTTTCATTTTACTTGCAATTTAAACATGTTGTTAACTTACAAAAAGCATGTCTAATTGAATTAACTGTTTATTTGCTTAAACTGCCTTAATTGAATTATGTGACGCATGTTAGATTAGAAGTACATGTTTACTTGATACGAAATTGAGTTTAATTGAGTATTCTTATGTTGCTGCTGTGTGTTTTACTTTGGGACTATGGGACGGCATCCCGGGAGATCCTTTGTACGTATTTATTATTTGACTGAGGTGTGGGATACCGAAAGATCCCTAGCTCATATATTGAGGATACCAAGAGATCCTCGGGATACCAAGAGATTCCTAGCATATATTGAGGATACCGAGAGATCATCGGGATACCAAGAGATCCCTGACATATATTTGAGGGTACTAAGAGATCTTCGGGATACTAAGAGATCCCCGGTTATTTCCTTGTGATTGTTTTTGCCTCTGTTTCAGTTATTTAAATCCTTGTTTTCATTTATTAAATTCTTAGTGTTAGTTTTTGAATGTACTGCTTATCTTATACTGTCATATCTTATATTTTTATTTTATCTCAGTAGGGCCCTGACCTTCCTCGTCACTACCCGACCGAGGTTAGGCTTGGCACTTACTGAGTACCGTTGTGGTGTACTCATGTCCTTTTCTGCGCATGTTATTCATGTGTAGATCCAGGTACCTTGACTCAGACTTACCATCCTTTAGGCGAGGCGACCCTTCGGAGACTTCGAGGTATATCTGCCGCGTTCGCATATCGAGGAGACTCTCTTTATTCTCTCTTGTAGTTACAGCACTTCTGTATTTACTTGTTTTAGACTATTATGGAATTAGAGCACTATGTAATATCATTAGCTTGTGATTCATGGGTTTACGGTTTTTAGGAGAGATATATATTGGATTTAAGAGTTATATTTTGTATGCCGAGCAACATTTTTAAAACGCTGTTTTATTACATTATTTCTGTTTTAAATTGTATTCTTCCGCAAATTGGTTTATCTTCCGTGTTTTAGGCTTACCTAGTCGTAGATACTATGTGTCGTCACGATGGTTCACGGAGGGCGAACCGGGGTCGTGACTTAAGGTTTGTAATGTGGTTTCCAAAGAGACAGGATTACAGGCTCAAAGGGGTTAACTACGATACATAACTATTAGGCGGGTAAAATATGTATATGGCTCAACAAAAAACACCTATATCACTTTCAAGACTGAACAAAACTACTATTTTGCTTTGCAAACACGCGGGGCAAGTTCTAGACATCAAATGCAATGCACATAATACAACAACCCTCACACGCACATGACACATGACTCACTCAAGATTGGATCATCAAGATACTCTAGTCAAAGCAGTTAAGCAAAGTTAAGAACATACAATTTAAGGTACTTATACAAGAGTCAAAAACTGAGTCTAAGCGTCACAACTAAAGTACTCACTATTCTCAAGGCATAACAAAGTCAAGATATATTGCTTCAATTCAAAACACAATACAATGGCTCCTACTCCCAAAAAAATAAAACTAACTACACCCGGTTCAAACAAAACTCTTGGAAAAGATCCGCGGCATAAAGAAAAATCAAGGGGAAATTACTACACTACCTACAAAGAAAATCTTTTTGTACTTTTTTCTTTAGACTTAAATCCCTCAAAAAAATTGTCTAAGATATCCATCGTCGGGAAAAGTCCAATTTTTTTTTCATTTTTTCTAAAAAATAAAAAAATATTCAATTAAACTAACACAACTAAAATAGCATAGAAACTCACCCAGACAATCTCCTCACCCCACACTTAAAATTGTGCATTGTCCCCAATACATACCATAACTAATAAAAGGGTAAAAGAGACTCCCTGGTAGGCCAAAGGCCGAAGCACTAACAGCTCATGGGATACTCAGACTTCTCCCAGGCATGGTCCTTTGTGCGGGTACCTCACACTGAGTTCCAACCATTTGGTTTGCTGTTGCATCCTTCCAATAGCTTTGCTTTCCATGTTCCTAGAAGATCAAAAATTGACACTACAAAAATAATACAATTAAAAAAAATAGTAAAGTTGGGTTGCCTCCCAACAAGCGCTTGATTTAACGTCGCGGCACTATATGAATCACTTTTTGTCTCCACCTTGAGCTTATGAATTGAACCCCAAGTATTGCTTCAAGCTTATGATTATGCTCTCGGGGTGGTGGAACGAATCTAACTGGCCCAAGGAAATAATGTAGTATTCTACACTCCTTGGCCTTTGTATGAGGTATGTAATCCTGAATTTCTGGCAAGAAGAATTCCAAAATATATGCACCTTGTTCCTCATTCCTTGACTCTTCAATTGGTTCAGATGACTCTATTTCCATATTATCATCCAAACATAATGTGAAAAAATGCTTGGAGTGTGGACCAATGCGCTCAAACACATGAACTTCAGGACTTTCAACATCCTCAACATAAATGATACTAGAGTCAACAAAATTTATATCCTCAAATTCCTTGGTTGGCTCTAGTCTCACTTCTTCAACATTGACATCCTCAAATTGTAGTTGGCTAGGTTGTTGATGTTCTTCTCTGACCTCCCCAATTAACACCTCAAATTCATGCTCTTCTTGGCCATTATCCTTAATATTGGCTTGTTGAGCATTAAAAACTCCAACCACTTGACTCAATTGAGCCTCCAACTTGCGAATAGTTGTCTCTTGCCTTTCTATCTGCAATTGTTTTTCATTATTTTATTTCAGAAGGCACTTTAACATATCTCTGATCTCCTTCGGGTTTGCATCTCCAAGTTTTTTATTCCTGTTAACTTCACAAGAAAAGGTAGAACCATCATAGTAAAGGGTTGGGGGGAAGATAAGAAATATAAGCACAACCATAAAAGTGACCATTTTTACCACCACACACATCATACACATTCCACAAATAAGATTGAGTTGGTACACATAACTCGCTTTCAGAAATGTTTTGAAAATTTTGCCACGGGTGGTTTCCTTCACAATATGTATGGAGATCAATAATAGAATTATCTACACCTAAATTCCTATAATTCCAAGATGTCATGTTTCTCAAATCAACAGTTATAAAAAATACAAAAACAAAAAAGCAAAAAAAAAAGTTCAAACTTGAAACCTAGCAATATATACAGCTACAACTACACCGTTAGTTCCTCGGCAACGGCGCAAAAATTTGATCACGCCTAGCTCTAGTCCTAAAATGGATAAGCGATCGCTGCAAATATAATCCGGTCTAAAAGTACGGAGTCGAATCCCACAGAGAACTAAGGTTTCACTATAACTGTTCAATATCACTTGGAAGATAAGCTCGAACAATTCCTATGTTATAATATTAAGATTTTTATGTCTAACTAATTAACTAACAAATTAAAAAAGTAAATTAAAAACTAGGGACACTAAGGGTTGGAGAAAAGATTAGGAGGTCTAGAGTTATGATTTTTCCAATTGTCGGAATTCTTCCCGCTACGTCTTCTATAATTTCGCCTAAGTATTCTCTACCGATCGTGAGTACTCTGAGTGTCGTAGCTCTCTCTCGAGCAACTACCACAATTTACTAGATGTATTCTCTCGAACTACACTAGCTAGCACTAATTCACCACTCACTATGATCGCATCAAGGTTTCGTTATCTCTAATCCCGCATTTAATCCCTCCGTATTGATCTCTCAAATACGTTAGGAGTGATGTTATTCAACAACTACCTAAATATGTACTCTCTCTCGAGCAGTACACACTAAATAGGCACAACCAATCGATGGCCATTCAATCAACAGTAACAAACACGTAGTTGAACAAGTAGAGAAATCCAATGGCTCAATTATATAAAAACATAACAAGAATTCATCTTCCAAAAGTTTTCATCAAAACCTTAGATAACACATTAGCTATTCATAAAAGTATATGAAAACACAATAGTCAAATTCATAACCAACAATGAAAATAGGAAGAAGGAAGTGAAAAACTCGTGGACGAATTCTCCGCCTTACTCCTAATGTGTTCTTGCCTCTTTAGGTTGAATCCCCGGTCTCCTTAGCCTCCTTAGGTCTAAATTATATCAAAAGTATGCCAAAGGTCTTCAAAATACCATTTTTTCATGTATATATACCAAGTAGGGTTGGGCCCAAACAATTACACCTTCTCCTACGCGAAAAAGGACACATTTTTCGGACAGGACGTGCGCGGCCGCGCTTGAACCGCGTCAAACCACGCATATCCACTTTGATTCTGCTTGACGAGCGCATCCTGAGCTCGGCCACGCACTTTACGCACACTTTTCACCCTGTTCAGTTGGGAATTTGGAAAAACGTAAAACATGAAAGTTGTATCTCTTTGAGTTAGCTTTCCAACCTTATATTGTGGAGCCCAAATGGAGGTCCGAGCGAAAGGGTATGTGCATTTTACTAGACAGTGCATAATATGCCTACTCGATTCTTCGTTCCGTTGCTCTATCATCCGTTGATTCCCGAATACGATCCCGGCTTAATTCCTTGGGCTTTTACTCATAGTTCAAAGTTCCAAATTACTTGAATTCATTCCATAACATCTACCTAGTTTGGAATCACTCCTACAACGCATAAAACACACAATTAGTGCAAAACACTAGCGATTAAAGTTTAAACTCAATTAAAGTGTAATAAATTAGAGTGTAATAAGCGATTAAAATACGTAATTATAGCCTATCATGAATGTTCCAATGGAAATAATCTTTTAGAAAGTTTTATCCAGTTGATGAACTAAATTCCTACACGTACCACGTGATGTTTTCGGACCTCATAAGGCTTGACAAATTCATATTGAATTGTTATCATTGTGCACGAGAAGTCATAAGGCACTTACGAGAAGTCAGGAACATGTAAGATTCATCTCGGCTTAATTCCATTCTTAGGACACGAATACTTATCCACCATATTTAATCGCCAACTTAATCCAATTTTCAGTTGCATCAAACAAATTTTTGGGGTGCACAATTAGTCACTAATTAGAGATATTTTTACTCTTTAGTTATTATTTAAAATATATTTACTCTTTAATTAGTGCTTAATAATTTTTTATCTGTCTGGACGAAAATACTCTTGTGCTAGACATGAATGTTGTGTAAATATTAAGGACATGGTGTCTTTAACTTCATGAATGTTGTGTAAATATTAAGGACAAAGTGTCCTATCATGTTCTTAACTTCATATGTGCAGTGTAAATATTAAGGACATGACGTCCTTAACTTCATATGTGCAGTGTAAATGTTAAGGACATAATGTCCTTAACTTGTATTTACACCTTTTGTTGTTAAACTTTAGGACTTCATGTCCTTAACTTCATATATGCAGTGTAAATGTTAAGGACATATTATCCTTAACTTTATGAGTGTTGTGTAAATATTAAGGATATTGTGTCCTTAACTTCATGAATCCTGTGCAAATATTAAGGACAAAGAATCCTGTCAAGTCCTTAACTTCATATGTGCAGTGTAAATGTTAAGGACATGGAAGTCCTTAACTTCATGTGTGCAGTGTAAATGTTAAGGATACCATGTCCTTAATATTTACACAGTACTCATGAAGAAAGCGCAAAAATATCTTTTCGTATTAATTTTAATAGAGTAGTGATTATTTTTGCTCAACATTAAAAATAATGGATAAACACGAAATACCATGTAAAAAGGTGGCTATCCCACGCTATTTCTACAAATCCTTTTCGCCGCCCTTCAGGAGACATCCATTTATGTTTCCTTTTCATGTTGGGAAAGGATTGTTGATGCCGCCTTACACCTGATCCCACATCGCCTAACAACCTTTTAATGCCATGTTTCATTAGCTATATAAACCCCGCATTCTCATGGTAATTGGGTATAACCAGCTCATTCTTAAAGTCAATTTTACTTCGACCTTTGACGTTTAGGGAGCCTGCGGAAAGGTGATTTTTTCTTCTTTAATTCCCTTGCATTTTCTTTACTTTTTTTAAGGTCAAACAAGAAGGATGTTTTCTTGTTTAACAAAATAATCCATGCACGAAGAAGTCAATTTTGGTGGGTGAGGGGATGAGTTCTCATCTTTGCCCGAATATCGGAGAGATTACTCTCAATGTGGCTCGACTATTGGAGAGATTACTCTCAATGTGTCCCGACTATCGGAGAGATTACTCTCAATGTGCCCCGATTATCGGAGAGATTACTCTCAATGTGATCCGACTATCGGAGAGATTACTCTCAATGTGCTCCGACTATCGGAGAGATTACTCTCAATGTACCCCGACTATCGAAGAGATTGCTCTCAATGTGCATCGACTGTCGAAGAGATTGCTCTTAATGTGGTTCGACTATCGGAGAGATTACTCTCAAAATAACCCGACTATTGGAGAGATTATTCTCAAGGTGGTCCGAATATTGAAGACCATTTCATCCATTTAGGCCCATTCTAATATTCTTTTTTTTTTTACTTTTAAGAATCTAATTATGAACTCAAATAGAAGCTAAATTTCTTCTCTAGTATTTAGAAAGATTAGTCAAGATTCAACACAGAACCAGTAGTACTATAGCATAATAAAACTATAGCAGAAGTCATCGAGCTACTTTTCATATATTATATCAAACCTTATTCTTGTCAACCATTCTCTGAATTATGACGTAATCAAACCTCATATCTATCTTCCAGCTGTGAAATGACATTTGCAAAGACATGGTAACCTTAGCACATATCTGACAGTAGATAATATTCATTCTTTGCATGGTATATAGCCATTAAGCCATAGCCAGAAGTTTGAACATCAAAACCCTCATCCTGCATATCTCTTATCAATGGCAAAGTACCAGTTATAGAATATGGTTTTACATGCCCAACCTCCTCTTTAGTAGCTTTATGACTCAACATTCTAATATTCTTGATTTGGACTTTGATAACTCATTTTTTTCTTTTCTTTTGCAGCCCGAAGATATGACAAATTTCAGAGATTATACCTCACCTTTCTCCAAACTTAGATATCTCGTAATCGAGATTGAAGATGGCATAGAACAAACCAAGATTTTGGTTCACACCCCACAAGCTAGCCGGTATGCAGCCTCATGGCCTTCTTTGAGGAACTCCCTTTATGTAAAAAACTGGACCTTGGAGCAAAAGTCTACTTCTAATCTATTGTCCAAGATGTGGTCTCTCCAAGCACAAATCCATCGCCACGTAAACATTGCTAGCACCCTTCCAAACTTAGGACGTCTCATAATTCAAGGCGAAGTACGTTGGGGAAACACAACAACAATCGAGGGCGAGTATCGTCATATTCTAGGATATTGGGAATGGGATGAAGATGTACTTGGTGGAAGCCAAGAAATCCTTAGTACAACAAAGATTTATGATGCTATTTATGCCTCACTTTTCACTTATGATCGAAACTCGAACATTTTGTAAGCATTTTTGTAAGGCTTGGTGCCCCAAGACGAACACGCTTCTTATATCAGCTTGGGAACTATCTATCTCTCTTTGGGACTTACATATCCTTGGAGGTCTGCCCATTGCGGGTTCTCCGTACGAAGAAGTGGTACCTGAGACAACAGAACTTATCAGTTTGGACGAAAAACATATGAGATTTATTCCTCGATCTTGCGAGTATTTATTTGCTACCTTCCATCACCTTAAGGAAGGTACGGGTATTAACCAAAAGGTCTCCTTGAGCAAGTGAAAAAAAATTGGTATAAAAAAGCTTTAATATATAAACCTGCTCCACTACGAAAGGAAAAGAAATTCGCGCACCTAAAGTCGACACATAATCCTAACAGAGTTATTCCCGAGACAACTAGGTGGTCGAGTGATCAAGAAGCTATATTCTCCAAGCTTAGGGTGAGGTCTGACAAGAAAGATGAAACATATATAGCAGCCTTCTTATCAATTTGGCTATGTGCTTTCGTGTTTCCCTATAACGCAGAGAACTTCATTCGTCCCGAGACTTTTAAGATGACAAGCATGATGGCAAGCAGGAGAAAGATTAGCCTTGCGATCCCAGTTTTGGCGAGTATTTATCATGGTTTGAATAAGATTTCGTGTTCTTCCCAACTTGATCAGGTCAAAGTTTATTTTCCCATCCATTATGTTTACGGCTGGCTTGCACATTACCTCAAAACCCATTATCCACTTGCTAAGGGTCCGCTTGTCCCTTTGATGGTGGCATACTAAGGAGAGGGAGCTGTGTGGTACTTTGACGAGAAGTATGCAACAAAACGCATCCACAATGGAAAGGATATAGTTTGGACACCAATAATGTTAACCAATTCTCGTCCTTATTATTATATGGATAACGATGCCCCTCAAGAGTTGTAGTCAAATTACTTCATGAGGTTACGTTTTAATTACCTTCCTTTGAGGTACGATAACTCATTCATTATCGAGCCATATATCCCGTATCGGTTTGGTCGTCAATTTGGGTTTTACCAAAACAACCCCGTTTTTTGGAGAATGATATCCGTAGCGCCTCTCTAGATGAAGGACTTAGATTTTGGAGGATTTGCATACTATATCGGTCTATGTCACGTGCGGTTTCCCCCCCAACAGGATATCATGTGGAGAATCCTTTTTCCACCAATTATATGTCTTAGTGGGACAAAGAACATGGGAAGTTTCTCGAAAATAATTTACAAGCTCTGATAGACAATGTTGGGCTAAAATCTACTACTCCTTTAGGAGGTGAAGATCAAGGTGTTGGAAAGACACTCTCAAAAGTCAAAGAACCACTTACTCCAATCCCAAAAGTAGTTACACAATATAAGAAAAGGAAGCTTAAATCCTCAAAGGCTGCTTTGAAAGAGGTGGTGTGCACTTCAACAAATATAGAGAAACACCCTCTAGTTCTTCCATTTAGCACGCAAGTTCCTCAAGATACAAGCCAGAGTACCAATGAAGATCAAAATTGGAAAAGGAAACATCCTAACCCAGTAGAGACGTAGAGGTTCCAAGTGTTGATAGTCCCTCAAGAACACATAAAACTTGTAACAAAGAGGTAAACTACAATCATCTCGCCTTTTTCCTTCTTTTTTTTGAATGAATAGCTTCACTATAAATTACCTACTTTCTTTGCCTTTTCCTTATGCAGTTAAACGCCATTGGGCATCCGATGGTATCCCTACATGACAAACCACAAGTGAGTGATAAATCTATTGGAAGGCCTACGTCTAAAGTGAAGTCATCTTCAAAGGCATCATCTCTTCCTCATGACAAAGCCCTAAAAAGACAAACTCTAAATGAGATAACTCGCGTTCCACCAATGACAAATACATCAGTATCTATTTTTGAAGGAAAGAACAATGTCTTTAATCGCAAAAAGGAATTCATCTTGGGACTTTGGGAGGATATTTTCAACAGACTTTCCAAAACTCGTGCAGAACTGCTCTCATCTTATAGGGAGCAAATCACTGAGATTTTTGAAGATATGAAAAAGGCGAATATTTTAGATCTTTCTCCATTAGAGTGTTTACTGGATTCTCTTTTCGAGCTTGCTGCTTCATATGACCAAGAGCGATCCAATTTGGCTGATAAGACGAGTCAAGATGAGAAGCTGGAGCAGATTTCCAAAGCTAAGGAGCATCTTGAATCGTTCAAACTTGAAGCAAGTAAGAAAGTCAAGAAAGTTTCCTCTAGTGAAAAGAAACTGAAGAGAGTTGTGAAGAAGATGCAGACATTACAACAAGAGAGAAAGAACCTCGAAGGTGTTATAGAAGCGACTCAAAAGGAGGTTGAAGAGATTCAGGCAAAAGTTTCAGCTGCCGAGACTGAGGTCTCTTTATATGACAACATAAATTTGCTGACTGTTGATGATTCGGCCAATTTGGAGGAGAAGAAGAAGAACCTGGAGACTAACTGTCAAGAATTGATCAACTACAAGTTTTGTTTAGATTAGACTATTAGAATTATCTCCCCTTTTATCTTTATATTAGATTGACCTAATGGATATTTATTTCATCTTAAATATGATTGCTTCTCTTTTGCTTACATTGCCTGACGTTTATCTTAGTCGCATCATTTTCAGCTTTACGCACTTGTAATGAAAGAGTTATATCTTGCCGTGGGAGATTCCAAATAATGAACCGTTTGATTTCACGAAAATTAGACTTCAATATCTAAAGCATATCCAAAACTTAAAATAAAAAACCTTCAGAATCACCCCAGATAATATTTTTGAAACCAACTTTAGATTTCACTAGGTTGAAAATTTCAGATTTGTGCAGTCTCACAAAATAATCATAATGGTGTAGAAAAGTCAAAATCATGAACCGCTTGATTTTTTGAAAACTTAACTTGCAAATATATAATACATCCAAAATGCAAGATCTAATTCCTTAAGGATAGTTTCCGATAATAGTTCGAAATCAATATTAAATTCTGACACGGCGACGATTTCAAATTTGCATGACTTCACCAAAATATTTATATCTTGATGTAGACATGTCGAAATCACAAACTGTTTAATCTATTGGAAACTTAAATTCAAAATCTATTACATATCCAAAATATAAAATTTAATGTCTTAAGGATAGTTTCAGATAATATTTCTAATTCAATACTAAATTCTAACACACTGACGATTTTAGATTTGCGCAACTTCGCCAAAACGTTGGTATCTTGATGTAGGAATGTCGAAATCATGAACCGTTTGATATATTGAAAACTTAACTTCCAAATATATAACATATCCAAAATGCAAAATTTAATTCCTTAAGTATAGTTTCAGATATTATTTCGAATTCAATACTAAATTCTGACATACTAACGATTTCAGATTTGCGCAACTTCGCCAAATATTTTGTATCTTGATGTAGGAATGTCAAAATCACAAACCGTTTAATTTATTGGAAACTTAATTTCCAAATATATAACATATCCAAAATGCAAATTTAATGCCTTAAGGATAGTTTCAGATATTATTTCGAAGTCAATACTAAATTCCGACACACTAACGACTTCAGATTTGCGCGACTGCGCCAAAAGTTTTGTATCTTGAAGCTAACATCGAAATCATGAACCAATTGATTTATTAGAAACTAAACTTCAAAATCTAATACATATCCAAAATATAAAATTTAATTCCTTAAGGATAGTTTATATGATAGTTCGAAATCGACTTTGATTTTTGATATGCCAGACAGTTCCAAATTAGCGCGACTTCACCAAAATTTTTGTATCTTGGTATGGAAGCCTTGAGATTGTAAGACCTTTTTAATTGTCAAAAATTGAAATTCAAGAGCTTCATTATCACCAAATATCTTTGTTCAAGTCTCACTGAATTTGAAATATCGTGAAGGCACACCAAAACAAAACCTGAAGGTTTGGCGAACATAAAGGCATAGCGGATCCCCGGACTTCAATGCAAATGCTTGGCAGCCCCCAAAAAGATCTTAATGATTTCATTGGAGACACCAATTTACCATAGCAACTTTCCCCCTTTAAATCAAATGATATATAAAGTTTAACGGAAGAATGGTATCTCAGCTCGATTTTTAAGTGTTGATTGAATGGATTACATTCCATCGTACTTCATTTGGAAAACGATTGGGGGATTATGTATATTTTTAACTAATGGGACTGAACTCATAATGACAATCTAAGCTGCCTACGTACCTCGGTGAAGAGGACAAGTCATACCGTAGTTCAGAAAGGGTAATTTTTTTCTTTTTTTTATGTCCTAACTTTTGCCCAGGCCGCCTCTTTCGAGGTTTTCAACCTAGCAGACTCTTTTTTCTTCTTTTTTTTGGTGGGTCGTACACAATTTAGACTCATGCGGGTCGGGAGTGTAGAAACATGTAGTTTAGGCTCATGCGTCAAGGAGAGTTACAACTTCAAGGATAATATTTCTTCAAAAACTTGCCATTGATAGTGCCGATTCTCATGCCATCTGCATCAACCAGCTTGTAATCCCAACTTGAGTAAGCTTATTGTACGACATATGACCTATCCCATTTTGAAGTAAACTTCCCTATAGGTTTATGGAAAGTAATAATGGGTCTTTGTATGGCAAGGACTTGATCTCCTACTTAAAAGAATCTCGGGCGAATCTTTTATTGAAGGCGCGAGACAATCGAGCTTGATAACATTCAAGACTCTATTGAGCTTCCAACCTCTTCTCATCAAGAGCCTCCAACTTTTCTAATCAAAGTCGAGCATTTTCTTCATCAGTGACCCCTTCTTGAATAGCCAGTTATAATGAAAGTATTTGACGCTCGAGTGTCAAGATGGCTTCAACTCCATAAACGAGTGAATAAGGGGTTGCTTGTGTTGGCGTGTGGTGAGTCGTCCTATATGCCCATAGAGCTTCTTCCATACGGTCATTCCAATCTCGTTTGGATTTGGAGACGACTTTTTTAAATAAGTTGCATAGAGTCTTATTGAATGCCTCAGCTAGACCATTGGCAGCAGCATTGTACATCGAAGAGTTACGTTGCTTGAAGCCAAAGAGATCATAAATCTTGTTCATCAACCTATTATCGAATGGCTTTCCATTATCCGTTATTATGTAACGAGGAATGCCAAAGCGATAGATTATGTTTACTCGGATGAAACTTGCAACATTTTCCTTCTTTACCTCCTTAAGAGCAACAGCTTCAGCCCATTTTGAGAAGTAGTCAGTTGCAGCCAAGATGTATAGGTGCCCACCAGAGGACTTTGGTAGTGGTCCAACAACATCCAATCCCCAAGCATCAAGCGACCAGGATACAACAGTCAGGTGCAACACTTCAAGAGGTTGATGAATAGAATTCGCATGGAATTGACAAACCTTTCATCTTCGAGCATAATCCAAGCAATCTTTTTCCATCGTTGGCCAATAATATCCCATCCTTTTTATATGGAAGTGGAACTTTGGTCCGGACTGGTGTGACCCACATACCCCAGAATGTGCCTCTTGCAAAGCTTGGTATGCTTCTTCTTCCCCTAAGCATCGCAAGAATACTCCCTCAAATGACCTTCTATATAAAGTATCTTTGTAGTAAAGGAAGCGAGGTACACGACGACGGATTTTAGTCCTTGTCCTTAGATTTTCTGGAAGTATCCCATATCATAAGTAGTTGATAATGGGTTGTCTCCATTCTTCTTTCTCAACTTCAGAAACAACGACAAGATGTTTAAGTTCATTTTCTTCACCTTTAGCCTCATTTGGCGGCGGTATTACGCATTTTTAGCAGACAGTAACTTGCGCTTGATCATGCAGGGTTACTGATGAAGCTAGGGCAGCTAAATCATCAGCCTTCTTATTTTCTTTCCTTAGCACATGTTGAATAGTCACGTCACCGACCCACCCCATTAATTTTTAGCATAATCATGATATGGGCGTAGTTCAGGTTTCTTGACCTCGTAACTACATAAAAGCTGGTTGATCACCAACTGGGAGTCACCAAAGACTTGCAACTACAACAGCTTCATATCAACAGCCATTTCGAGCTCAGGTATTAATGCTTGTTACTCAGCAACATTGTTGGAATAGAGTTGTGTCAAGGTGAAGAAGTAGGGCAATACTTCACCTTGGGAAGTGACAAATACTATGCCAACACCAGTTCCTCCGCGATGTGCAGCACCATCAAAGTACATCTTCCATGGAGGTTGAACTTCAACGACCATTGCATCCTCATCAGGTAGTTCGTCAGTTAGCTCCCAGTCATCGGGTATCGGATGATCTGCCAAGAAGTGTGCCAATGCTTGTCCTTTTACATCCTTTTAAGGGATGCACAAAATCTTGAATTGTTGAAATTGGAGGTACCATCTCGCTAGTCGATCACTGAGAACAGGTTTTGACATTACGAACTTGATGAAATTTTCTTTAGAAATAAGACGAACAACATGAGCTTGAAAGTAGTGCTTCAACTTTTGAATTGGAAAGACTAGCGCCAAACACAACTTTTCAATTGGCAAATAATTCACCTCATTTGGTGTCATCATCCTACTCAAGTAGTAAACAGAGTTTTCTTTCCCCTCACTATTTTCTTGGGCCAACAGTGTTCCAACAGATCTTTCTTGCACTGCAATGTATAGTATCAATGGCTTTCCAGGTATAGGGGCTGCTAAAACCGGAGGTTTCATCATGTAGGATTTAGTGCTCTCAAAGGCATTGCTACACGTTTGGTCCCATTTGAAAGGGACACCTTTCTTCATAAGGCGACTGAATGGTTGGCACCTCTCAGCTAGGTTTGAGATGAATCTCCTAAGGTACGCTAACTTTCCTAGCAGACTTTTCAATTCATGAATATTGTGAGGCTCATGCATCTTTAAAATGGCATTCATTTTGGATTTATCAATTTCGATCTCTCGATGTCGGACAATGAAACCAAGGAACTTTCTAGAAGTAATTCCAAAGGCGCATTTCAATGGATTCATCCTAAGTTGGTACCTCCGGAGCAACTCAAATACCATTCTCAAGTCTTTCAAGTGGTCGCCCCTCTTTCTTGATTTTACCACCAAGTCGTCCACATAGCATTCGATATTTTTGTGAAGAATGTCGTCAAAGATATTCTGCATAGCCCTTTGATAAGTAGCACCGGCGTTGTTCAAGACAAAAGGCATTACCTTGTAGCAATAAATACCTTTGGTTGTGTGGAATGCAGTGAGCTCTTTATATTTTCGTGCTATGCGAATTTGGTTATAGCCTGACGAACCATCCATTAACTACATTGCCTCATACCTAGAAGTAGCATCGATCATCAGCTTTGGAATAGGAAGCGGAAATTCATCTTTGGGACACGTATTGTTGAGATCACTGAAGTCCATGCACACTCGAATCTGGCCATTCTTCTTCCTTACGGGACAATACTTGAAACCCATATTGGGTATTTAACTTCTCGAATAAATCCAGCTTCAATGAGTTTGTTAAGTTCGGTTTCAATCAGGGGAACCAAGTCCGGCCTAAAGCGCCTTTGAGCTTGCTTAACAGGATGAGCGCCATTCTTGACCGCAAGGTAATAGACTGCGACTTTTGAGTCCAAGCCAGGAATTTCTTTGTAACTCCAAGCAAAGACATCCTTAAACTCCTTGAGTAACTCAATATAAGTGTTTTCTTCATCAACTTCTAGCAAAGCACTTAGGTAGGAGGATTTTGGTTCTTCATCAATACTAAGGTAAACTTCTTTTAAGGTCAATCATTGCCTTCACCCCTTCTTCAAGTTTCAGGGGTGCGCCTTTCGCATCTTCATCTTCTTGAGGGTCCCCATCATTTAAGGATATGTGAAAACACGATGAAACATCCTCCAATTTCTCATCATCCTCCATTAGAAATGAAATACCATTCTCGCCTAGTGCACTAACGTGATACAAAGAACCCACACTTTCTTCATCTTCATCCCGTTCTTTAGTGTAGACCATAGTGTATGGCTTCACCTTTAGTACCTCATCACACGAAACCATGGCTTTTGTTTGTTGCTTCATTCAGAAGGAACCAGACTTTGGAAATCCTTAAAGATCTTCTGAATTTTGGGCGAAGCAGGTGTTTTTGTGTTTCGATAATTTCTCTAGAACTCATTCCTCTTCTTTAAGGGACCCAATCTCTGAAATACAGAAGTTCTCACAATTGATTTTGCAAGTCGATCAAAGACAGAAGGCTTATTAGAAGCGGTAGATTTGTCTTCTACAGTGATATAATTATTGCTCGCCCTTCTTATGGAGATGTGTACTGGTGACGATTGCTTGTATCCCAAACCTTCACGTGGTTGCCTCATCACAGCTTCTGATGGGAGCTTCCCTAACTTTGATGGCTCATTGGGATTGTATCCAGCTTTTGCAAATAGCTTGTAAGTGTTAGGATCAGAGCCTTCATCTGTTTGCTTTGTAGGGAGTGCCACATTTTGCTAACGATTTTGGGCCACAAACTCTGCAAGTGGCTTTGAGGACAACTTTACTACCTCAATTCGTTTTACCAGAAGAGTTAACTCCTTTAGCATGTTAGTTTGGAGATTAGATTATTCACCTTCATCTTTCTTCCTTTTAGGGACATATTGGAGTGCAGGACTTACTTTCTTGCCATAAGATGCAATATCCCTATATAAGATTTATTCGTGTTGGGTTGTACCTCCTCAGTAATAGCTTTGGCTCTACCAGCAGTCACCTCAGCTCTTTTAGTATGAAGTCTTTGCATCGATCACATGAAGTCATGCCCTTTAATCATGCATATAGCCAACCAGGTATAATGGGCGGTTATGAGGAGTGTCACCAAGTAGAAGATCGTTATTCATGAACATAACTTTTTTCTCACAAGCATTAAATTCTTGAGGAATGGACTCGATGAGCTTTTCCGAAGATGGTGTCAATGGTAGGTCATCACTCTTTTCTTCCCCTTTGTCAGCATGGCAACACGAGGCCTCAATGCCCTCATGGGAAATCTTCGTGCGAAACCAACTTGGTAAGAACTCTTCCAAGGTCACTAGATGTCGTGGCTTTTGAGGATGGTGCACCTCCACTTTTGCTTTCTTCAAATACTTAACTGGATTCCATCTCCTTGGCCTTTTCACCATCATTTTCCTTATTAGTTGTTCTATTGATTCTTTTTGTGGGATCTTATTGTGGTGCCTACGGCGAGTTACCAATGTCCAACCTTCATCATCATCATGGTGGTCTACTTTGACTTTGTTATTCTCCAATTATTCTTCATCTTTGATTTCTTTTAAACTGCATAACTCATCTAGACTGAATGAGCCAAAGGTGATAGAGACTTGGTTCGCACTTGCCTTCTCATCTTCAAGCACGATCTTCTTTTCACGAGCCAAGTCCATAACTTTGTCCTTTAAGACAAAGCACTTCTCTAGAGGGTGGCTCACAAGTCGATGGTATTTGTAGTAATTTGGGTCATTTGTTTTTCCAGCTTCATTTGGTCGCTTCATCTCTGGAAGCTAAATGAGATTTAATTCGAGGAGTTCTTCGAAAATGGCTGGCACATCAGAATCCAGAAATGAGTACTCTTTCATTTGCATTTCTTTTAGAGTCAACTTTCCACTTGTCTTATCTTGAAAAGAAGTGGATTTCATACTCTACTTCTTGCTCACCTTCGTCATGAACTTCACAGGTGATGTGTTGAAAAGGTATCATCGATCGCTCTTGCCACTTTATAGTGGTGTAGGGTCGAACTCGATCACCATGCTCAATTCCATGTCATGGGCACGAGTTGCAAGTTCTTCAAAGATGTAGCAGAGTCCCCAATACATGCCTTGGATGCACATCTTTATGCCAGAAGCTTCACTAAGTCTCTCTTTGCAGTTGAGGCTTGCATTACTCCAACGATTGATAAAGTCGATAACTGGTTCACCCTTTCGTTGACAAGTTGTTGTAAATTCTATCATACTCACAGTACGTCTCGTGCTATAAAAGCGATTGAGGAACTCTTGCTCTAGTTGATCCCAGCTATCAATAGATCCAACCTCGAGGTCTGTGTACCAGTCAAAAGCATTTCCTTTTAGCGAGCGGACAAACTGCTTGACAATATAATCTCCATAAGTCCCAGCATTGTTGCACGTCTCAACAAAGTGCACACATGTTGCTTTGAATTACCTTTTCTATCAAACTGTTGAAACTTTAGAGGTTGATAACCAGCAGGCATCTTCAACATATCGACCCTTCAATGAACTCTTTTAGTGAGGGAGTACTTGGAAGAAACTTCATTCTTGTTCTTAATGGTTCCTTCAATGAACTCTTTTAGTTGATCAATTAGAATCATCTCTTCAGATGAGACGGGGATAGCCTTAGCGGATGCTACTTGTCTTGGGGGAGGATCGATCTCTTGAACTTCTGGGAGTTTTCCAAGTGCATGTGTATATTCTTCTTCCATCAAGATTCCCACCGTGTTTGTTAGCTTGTCAATTCTAGCGTCTTGATTTTGCATGCACTTGGTCAAGCCAGCGATTGCTTCCGTCAAGTTTGCCAACTGCTCTTCCACATATGAAGTATTTGTCACCATGGCTTGTATGATTGTTGTAGATAATGGGGAGTAGCATAGATTGTCACACAATCGATTCTCAAATGGCTCACGTTATGCGGTGTAAGTGGAGAGGATTCATCACTTGAAGCATCATCATCTCCCTTCATAATAGAGTTCTTGGATCCTGAGAGGTTAAGCAGAGCAAGAGTTTTCTTAATCTTTTCAGCAACATCGCTTCCTCCTTCGGGTGCGTTTGTGGAAGATCTTGCTCCTTTTGGGGATGAAGATCCGGAAAGAGGGGTTAAAGTAGACGGCACTTGGAGTGTTTGTTGTCCTAGAGAGCTTGCCTTGATCCTTGTAGTCGGTCTAAAGCTTCCAAAGGTAACATCGAGGATGCTTTGTACATCAGCGTAGAACTTGGAATTAGCAGCCCTGGTGGAAGTTGATTCGGGGTTAATTTTCTTTGTGATGTTCTTAAATTTTGGTGATTGAAAAATTGAGATGAGAGGTAGAGATTGCCCCATTGGGTGTGCCCGAATTTTTAGACAATAAATTGCATCGAGAAAATAAAATCAAGACCGAAAATATTGCAACAATCGTAGTATTTGATTTCAAATAATATGAGTGTACACTCTTTATGAATCCTCTGGTTCTTCTTTTTAATAGTAAATAAATTCAAGGGCCTTTGATCTTGATATTGAATCTATATTTGTCGCCACGAACGATGATATTAAATTCAACTAGCACGAACTTTGATTGGAACTCGTACTCCTTGAATCTTGATTTGTTCTTCATTCTTGAGCTTGAACTTGAACTTGATTGCTTGAAGCTTGAAACTTGTGGAGGAATTTGCAGCGTTTGATCCACGAGCTCTTTCTTGCTTCTTGTTATAACTTCTAGTCCCTTTTCTGGGTTATGAAGACCCCTATTTATAGTTGTGGAAGGGAGGAGTTATGCTAAGAACAAACTCTTTCTGATCAATTAAATTGAAGTATGACATGGACGCATTTGATTGGCCAAAACATGTCACTTGCACACGTGGCGCGGTTTCATTGGCCTTTTGATTTGGCTTGGCATGCCTTGTCATTTTGACACGTGGCAGGATCCTATTGGATCTTTTGTTTGACTTGGCGTGTCACGTCATTTGACTCGTGACATCAAACTGGGCCTCTAGGAAGATGACATCTTGGGCTTAATGAAGTGGGTTTATCACGTGTAGCCCAATTAAAATGGGTTAGCCCAATGGATTAAGATTTATTTATTTAATCTATACATTTTGGACTTATATAATTAACTCAATTATATTAGCCCATAATATTTATTTGGTCCAATATATCTTGAATTTTAAAATATAATCTAAATTCTTTTATGGATTTAATTTTAATAAAATTTATATTCCTACAAAAAGATCAACTACCTACAGTAAATGGGAAAAAAAGGGGCATAATTTTTTTTAGGGGTTTGTCCATATTTGACTATATATTTACTACATATTATAATACCTAGATAACTATTATAGCAAAAAATATTATTCCGTCCGGTTCATTTTAATGGATTTTTTGGCCTTTTTTTTTCCACAATATTTAATTTTTTTAAATATCAAGAAAGAATTAACTTCTTTTTTCCAAAGTTGCCCTTGGAGTGAAGAGCCTAGGAATTTTTATTGTATTTCCAGTAAATAAATTAAGGTTAATATGGTCAATTACATTGTTAATTAATGCTAAAAGATAAATTCTTTAATATGTGTGAGAACAAATAAAAATTAATTAAAGTGGACCGGAGGAAGTAATAATTAAGCAAATGTAATTTATTATTCTAAGGTTCAAATTTGACAACACAGTCGCAACGTTTAGTTTCATTGGCAACTCAAACAACATGACTTCTTTCTAAAGCGTATGACAAAAAAAAACTGGTCTATGTTCGGATTAATCAAGAAAACAAAAATTAACTAAATATTCATGTGAATCATATGTTCCCGAGCTTTAGTACATTGAAAAAAATTAGGAATTTTACCCTAAAAATAATATTTGCCGTTTAATCTATTGACCTTAGCCGCTTTCAATTTTGTTTCTTGTTAAAAACAACATCTTTTATAGATGTTAATCTGTTTGGCCAAGCATCTCCAATCCTATAAGCACTTTTTTTTATAAAAAAAAAAAGTAAAAATTGAAGTGTTTGAAAAAAATGCTTTTGAGGAGAAGCAGAAACAATTTTGGAGAAGCAGAAAAAAATAGCTTCTCTCCAAAAATACTTTTTTGAAAATCATTTTTGAGGAAAATACACTTAGAAGCAGTTTTGTAGAAGAGTGAAATAAACGAGAGAGTATTGAACAATTTTCTGCTTACTTCTTTCATTGAATGTGTACCTATTTATACAATTTATGAGCTAAGAGAATAAAATAATAATCAATGAATCCTATACAAGTGTCTAACTAGTATTGGCTAAAGGAATAACAAAATAACTACCTAAGGAATCCTATATAACAAACTCATGTGGGAATAGAATGATCCATAATGAGATCCAATATTTTAATTCTATCTAAATAATGTGTCTGTACAAATTGAGCAGACGGCCCAATTGTCACTAAATGAGCAGACGACCCAATTGTCTAATTTGTCTGAGGCTCAAATGTTGAATTAAACAACTTTGAATATATCGAACGTTTACCTTTTCCTTTTTCTCCATTAACGTCTTCTTCATCTACTCCATTAATACCAGAGGTAACAAACCCCTCCCCCCCCCTCAAGTAGGAGGGGAGAGAAGAGACCTCCAACTTGCCAAGTATGGAAAAATGAGAAGGCCTTGACAAAGGTTTTGTGAAGATATCAGCGAGCTGGGAAGAAGACAGAATAAAATTTAGAGAGATCAATCCAGAGAGAAATTGTTGGCGCACAAAGTGACAATCGAGTTCCACATGTTTAATGCATTCGTGGAAGACGGGATTGCGAGCTATATGTAAAGCTGCCTGACTATCAGAGTTAATAGGAATTGGAAGAGTCGGAGGTACTGATAGATCTTGAAGGAGACGGTTCAACCAGGTTAATTCAGCAACAAGGCGGCGCATTGAGCGATACTCTGCTTCCACTGAACACAAAAAGACGAAAACTTTCTTTTTGGACTTCCATGAAATGGGTGAACCTCCAAGACTTATGAAATACCCACTGATGGATCTTGTGGAATCAACACACGAAGCCCAATCGGCATCACAGAAGGCAAGAATAGAAAATGAGGGATCTTTGCTCATAAAAAGCCCTTGGGCAGGAGCAATGCGCAGATAACGAAGAACTCTAAGAGCAGCTGAAAATAGGGAACAGTGAGAGTTTGCATAAACTGAGATAGGTGTTGAACCGCAAATGAAAGATCTAGTCGGGTATGCGTCAAATAGTTGAGCTTGCCAATCAAGCGACGATAACAAGTGGGATCAGATAGTAAGTCACCAGTGTCAATGGAGAGCTTGCAAGAAAGATCCAAGGGAGAAGAAACCGGAGGAAGACTCACACAATTGAACTCAAAAAGGAGGTCAAGAGTGAACTTGCGCTGACTGATGATGACACCTTGTGGTTCTTGAAGTATTTCCAAATCTAGTAAATAATGTAAGTCCCCCAAATCTTTGATTTTAAATTCATCATTCAAGAAATCTTTTAATTTTGCAATCTCTGATGGATCATTTCCAGTGAGTAAAATGTCATCGACATAAATAGCTACAATAGAAATTGAGTCCCCTGACCTCTTAAAGAATAGTGAATAATCATTGAGCGATGAAGAATAACCTTTAAAGTTTAAGGCAGCCCCAAATCGAACGTACCACTATCGTGAGGCCTGTCACAAACCATATAGTGACTTTTGAAGTTTGCAAACAAGGTTAGGATTTGTGGAAGGAAGCCCATTAGAAAGATTCATGTAAACTTCTTCTTGTAACTCACCATGTAAAAAAGCGTTATTCACATCTTTTAATAAATATGCCATCCCTTTTTCACTGCCACAACGAGAATGCATCTAATTGTGGTCATCTTGACCACTGGTGATTAGGTCTCATTGAATTTATGCCTTCTCGCTTAATATCCCCTCGAATTACCAATCGTGCCTTTAATCTTTCAAGAGTTCCATCCGATTTGTGTTTCACCTTGTAAACCCATTTACAAGGTAAAGACTTCTTTTCAAGTGGCAATTCAACCAACTCCCAAGTTTGGTTTTGCTCCAAAGCTGCATGTTCAGAATCCATGGCTTTCTGCCATCCAGGGTGCATAGCAGCTTGAGAATAGCTTAGTGGTTCAGTGACAGTGGAAATAGTGTTTGTCACACCTCCTCTTTCCGCCCCCGCGAGGGTGCGTAGGGAGTTTTCTCCAATTAAAGGACAGTCGAAATGGGATTTGTTTGTTTGTTTCAGAGTCGCCACCTGGGAATTTTAAGGCGTCTCAAGTCACCTGTTTTAATCCCGAATTGAGGAGAATATGACTCTGTTTGTTATTCTGCGAACCAGAAATCCGAGTAAGGAATTCTGTTAATTCGGGAGAAGGTGTTAGGCATTCCCGAATTCCGTGGTTCTAGCACGGTCGCTTAACTATTTTTATATACTTGGCTCAATTATCTCGATTTTACTAAATACATTTTGTATTGCATGATTTTGTTACCGCTTCTGTTTAGATTGTTTATAATTAACGATTCTCTTGAAACGAATCACGCGTACGTATATTCATGTTATATATTTTATAAACATGAAGAATCGTGTCACGCATACGTGTCCACAATAAGATCGATAATATTATTTTTTATTATAAGAATAAACTTATGTTCAAAAAATAAAATTAAGAACATCATTATTCTTGTATGATGAAATAGTGAACTGCACATCTCGGGTTTAATTTAACATCCTCCGAAGAAACTCTTTATTAAAAGTTTGCTCGAAGTTGCGCGCACGCATAATCCGAATTGCCTTAAGAAATAATTTAGGCCACGCGAACGTATCCCTAATTTCACAAAATATTTTTTTGATAAAATTCTCTATAAATTGTTATTATGCGTTGACCGCAAGTCTTATTTTACACATATGAATCATATACCTCAAAACTATTCAAATTTTAAAGAATTAATTATATGAAAAAGAAAACAGACAACATGTAACTAAAAAAAAACTAACATTTTTTATCGTGGATACGACATTAGGATGTCCAAAAAATCGAATCGCATGTAAAATTGGGAAAGAATTTAATTTGACAAACAAATTAATAGTTTCCGAAGAATCTTCATTGTTTTATTTAATGTGAACTCTATTTCTACATATCTTTAAAATAAAATGTTGCAATTCGCACTTATAAATCCCATATCCTTCTCATATACTTGTTTTTAGTCCAAAGTTACAATTGTTTGGTTAATTTGTTTACGATGGTAGATAAGAATCAAGTTGATAAGAAATAGAATTATTATACAAATTGATTCAATAAAATTGCATTACATGTAACATAGTTGTACGTCTGAACCATTCATAACATTCTAACATCGTAACGAGCTATATCAACTCACCTTTCACTTATGGTTATACACATACCCGTTATCATGTCATATATGAACAACATACAACTTACATCAATCTAAACAAAATTAAATTTTTGACAAGATATACTAGTAATGTAGTTTCTTGATACTTCCATTCTATTCTATACTTAGCTAACAATATTACGAGATATAATTAATGACCCACTTTCTGCCATGTTCCCTATCTTGACAATTCGAACATAACTACACTTAATGAAATTCTGAAATAGATAACATTATTACAACACTTATACGAACTTCAAAAGGGAATGATTAACTAAATAGTTATGGTGTTAGGCATATTACTATGATAACCAACATGAAACGAAACTGAAATTTAAACTAATGAACTTAGATGAGTAGAAGACAGAATTATAATTCCAAACTTCATTTATTTGTCATGTTGAAGCTTTCCATGACATGAGTTTACAGATATGTACCTGGAAATGAGGGTAGAAGAAGTAAATGTCAGCAGTAACATCAGCAACAAAACAAAAGAAATTGCAGGACCCGTGAAACCCAGACACACAGTAGCAGGACTTTTTTTTTTTAAAAAAAAATTCAGATTTTAAACCAACAATAGGATCAAACAGACCCAGACAGATTCAAGGAAAATATGTTTCTGATTTTCTTTCCTTCTTCTATATCTGTTTCAGATTGTGTGTGTGTGTGAGTGTTCTCTTTTTTTCTGTTTTCTTTTTCCTTTTCAGATTTCTATTTCTGATTTTTCTGCTCAGTTTTCTTTCTTTTTTTCTCCCTCTATCTGTTCTCTTCCCCTTTGTATATACTTCTCCCTCAACTCTTCTATCTTTCTTCTTTTTCTGGTTTTTCTCTCTCTCTTTTGTATCCCTCTATCTGGTTCTCTCTCTCTGGTTTTCTTATTCTCCTTCTGTAAGTCCCAATTCCCCTATCTTATACAGGTCTGCCTTCCTAATGTTGCCCGGACCCCTTCTCTTTTTAAAAATCAGGAAATCTCCACTCTCATAGCACTAAGGCTGATTTTCTAATAAATCAGCCACTAAAGGTACTTTTTCCCTTAAATTCAGCACTCTCCATTCCCCTTTGTTCCCCATTAGGATTAATTAATAGCCACTATCATTCCACTATAACACATTAACACTAACACACTGTTTTTTACTGTTTCATTCCCCAAAGTACCCCTAAAATCCTACTGTTATTACTGTTATTACTGCCCCAGACCAAAAACTGACTAAACCTTAATAAAATTATCTGAATTAAACTGTTTAGCAGCTAATAACCAATTCCTAAATCAAACAAACATTCTGTCCTTACAGATTATGCTAAACAGGGAAATGCAATAGCTAATTGATCCAACAAACCCAATGTCTAATATCTAATGGACAAAACCTAAATTCAGATTGAACACTGAATTTGCATACAAACATGTTAACAATACACAGAACTTAACAGAACAAAATTTGAATCGAAATTGAGGTCATGGGAAAATTACACAGACTAATGAAACAAACAACAATATACACATAGAATACAAAAAGAAAAAATAGGAAAATACCTTGAATCTTCAAATCTATACGGACACAAGCTTAACTTTGAATTCAGACCTTTTTGAGGCTAAACAGACTTTATTCGAAGTATTCTCAATTGAGAATACCTCGATTAAAGTCTCTTAGACCTCAATCCCTCATTTAATTCGGGCAAATTCCATGTTTTGAAATTTTTAGGGTTTCAGATTCTTCGATCTCAAATCCGAACATTTCTAGGTATATTCGAATCAAACCAATGGTGTTCTAGGCACGAGGGGGTCAGGTGGATAACTGGTGTGAGTTTGAGGTAGGTTGGGATACGGTCAAGTTTCACTCGAATCTTCAAATGAAGATTCGAGCATTTACAGGAGGATTCGAACCATGCTACTAACAAATTCATGATGAGGAAGGACAAGGGAAACTATGGTGTTAATTTGGAGACCATCGGAGATGGTTGTGTTTGGATCTGAGTTTGACTCGAATCTTCAAATGAAGATTCGAGAAACTCCAGGAGGATTCGAGCTTAGTGGCTACCAGATTTGGATAGAGGATGGTCAGGGGGTTCAGGGGTGTTAAGGTGGTGACCGGCGGCGTTGTTGCCGCCGGGTTTCAGGCGATGGGGAGTTAGAGAGGCTAGGGTTTGGTGTGCATCGTCTGAAGACAATGATGAACAAGAGAAAGGGGGGGTGCTTAGTTAGGAGGCCGGGTATAGATTTGGGATTTATATAGGGATGGGGTGGATTGATAATGACCGTTAGATCAAACATGATCCACGGTCAGGATCAGTTCATTTAACCAAACGATGTCGTTTGGTTTAATATTGGGGTCGGGCTGAATCGGGGCAATGGGTCGGGTAGGGGTTACGGGTAAGGGTATGCGATCTCAGCGGTTGGATTGATTTAATCCAACGGCCCTTGATAAAATATAACCAAACGTCGTCATTTGGTTTGGTTGAATTGGACCGGACATGGGGGTGTTTGGATTGGGTTGTGGGGTTATTTTTGTTTGGGCCTGGATTTCAATCCAGGTCCGATTTTTTTACATTTATAACTTATTTTCCATTTCCTAATTTTATTTCTAATTATTAAATTCCTAATTTCAATTATAAAAACCAAATTAACATTACAAAACATTAATCACCCTTTAACAAACATTAACATACAAGACAAATTATTAATCACACAATGGCATATTTAAATGATGAACAAATAAGATAAATGCATATTTTTGTGATTTTTAATTAACTCTTAAATGCATAATTAAAACCTAGATATGCATGCAACATGTATTTTTATTTTATTTTTCATTTAACTATGACAAAGTAAACATTTACGGATAAAACACAAATAATAAATAAATGCCACACAAATTCTAAAAATTGCTCACTAAGAGAAATTTGTTTTATTTTTTATTTTATTTTGGAGTAGTTTTCGTGAGGCAAAAATCACGTGCTCACAGATGCCCCTCTTTGTGCGGAAACTCGAAGAGTTTTCGTGCAAAGATAAAGTGAGCGGATACGAGTGATTTTTGCCTGTTTGAATACTCCGTGGGAAGCATTTTTGAAAGCTTTGACCGAACCTCTGCTTCAAAGGTTTCCTACATATCCTTGGCTATAAAGGAATCAGGTCAATGTAGTTCGGGAAGTTTTGGGTAGCTGGGACTACCATGGGAATGTGATGTTACTGCTGTTTTGTGCTGCTTTTACTGCTTGCTGACCTCCTTATTACACCCTGCTTCAAAGGTAAAACAAAAGCTAAACTAGACTATGGTATATGAATTACAGAATCTTATCTAGATCATGCCCTTGCGTTTCTTGTTGTCTTGATGTCTTGGTGACTCTTGGGCATTCTTCGCTTCCGACTTGTTCCGCATTTCCTTTCATTGTGTCCCGTATTTTCTTTCTCTGTTTGGGACTCTTGTTGTTTCCTGCTGGGGATTTTGTTGGACTCTTCTGCTTTATTGACTCTAAGTGTGCTCCTTTCTTATAAGAGCGGGCTTTTGACTTCAACACTTCAATTATATTCCCTTATTCTCCAGGTGGGCGCCTGACTGCTGATACTTCAATTGTATTCCCTTATTCTTCAGGTGGGCGCCTGACTGCTGATGCTTCAATTGTATTCCCTTATTCTTCAGGTGGGCGCCTGATTGCCAATACTTTTTCTGTTATTCCTTGTTCTCCAGGTGGACGCCTGATTGCTATTTCCTTTGCTCGTCCTTGTTCTCCAAGTGGACGCCTGATTTCTTTTTCCTTTCTTTATCCTTGTTCTCCAGGTGGACGCCTGATTTCTTCCTTTCTTCGTCCTTGTTCTCCAGGTGGACGCCTGATTTCTTCTTCAACTCTTCATCTTTGTTCTCCAGGTGGATGCCTGTTTACTATTTCTTTTCCTCATCCTTGTTCTCCAGGTGGACGCCTGATTTCTTCCTTTCTTCATCCTTGTTCTCCAGGTGGACGCCTGATTGCTTCCTTTCTTTGTCCTTGGTCTCCAGGTGGACGCCTGATTGCTTCTTTTCTTTGTCCTTGTTCTCCAGGTGGACGCCTGATTTCTTCTTTTCTTTGTCCTTGTTCTCCAGGTGGACGCCTGATTGCTTCTTTTCTTTGTCCTTGTTCTCCAGGTGGACGCCTGATTTTTTCTTCAACTCTTCATCCTTGTTCTCCAGGTGGACGCCTGATTTCTTCTTCCTTTTTCATCCTTGTTCTCCAGGTGGACGCCTGATTTCTTCTTTTCTTTGTCCTTGTTCTCCAGGTGGACGCCTGATTGCTTCTTTTCTTTGTCCTTGTTCTCCAGGTGGACGCCTGATTCTTCTTCAACTCTTCATCCTTGTTCTCCAGGTGGACGCCTGATTTCTTCTTCCTTTTTCATCCTTGTTCTCCAGGTGGATGCCTGATTGCTATTTTTCTTTGTCCTTGTTCTTCAGGTGGACGCCTAATTGCTTATTTTCTTTGTCCTTGTTCTCCAGGTGGATGCCTGATTTCTTCTTTCTTTCTTCATCCTTGTTCTCCAGGTGGACGACTGATTGCTATTTCTTTTCCTCATCCTTGTTCTCCAGGTAGACACCTGATTTCTTCTTTCTTTCTTCATCCTTGTTCTCCAGATGGACGCCTGATTTCTTCCTTTCTTTGTCCTTGTTCTCCAGGTGGACGCCTGATTGCTATTTTAATTCTTTGTCCTCGTTCTCCAGGTGGACGCCTGATTTCTTCCTTTCTTCAACTGCTCATCCTCATTCTCCAGGTGGATGCCTGATTTCTAATACTTCCATGCTCTTCCTTATTTTCCAGGTGGATGCCTGACTCCTTCTATTTCCTTCACTGGGTGTTTTCTGGCACAAATGTTGTTTTTGCCCCTGTTTCAAATCAAAGAAAATTTTGTTAGTTCGAGGCATGAGGGTTAATTGTAGCATTCTTGTTGTCCTGTTTTACTTCCTTGGAGTGGTTGAAAAGACTGTTTTGTCCTTGCAATTGATCCTTTACCGTAGGATCCCCAACTGTTGTTTTCACTTCGAACCCTTTCAATTGTAATCATATGTCTTTCCTGACATTACTGAACCACTTTTCTGATTCAACTTCTCTTATACCCACATCTTATTTTCATTATGTTACCTCCCGCCTTTCACGACCGTATTTTTCATCATGCAATCTTGAATCTTGGTAGTATACCTTGACATTCCTTTTTATTTGTTTGGAACCAAACTTACCTCAAAAGCTTTAGAAGAGTAAGATTATTAGTGACGAAACACGATGCTTTCGACAATTATAGAATGAAAAGAAAAATCCAAATTTGGATGACTGTTGGAGAAGGAATAAAGAACTTATCTTATTGGAGTTACTGACACCAATGATCAGGGTATGTATTTCGGATTAATCAACCCAGTCTTTTTAGTCAATCTCTTCTTTCCAATTGTTTTCATTTTGCTTTTCTCAAAATTTTCACAACCCACTTTTACTTTTGCCAATTTACAGACCTTGTTCGACTTGCAATATTTTAAAGAGTTTTTCACCGACAAACCTTCCTCATTTGTTCATTTCTTACTTCCTTTTCGCCTTATGGTGCCTGCGAAGGTTTTCACCAATAAGACTCTCTCATTTTTCTTTCTCTCAGCTTTCGTCGCCTCATGGTGCCCGTGAGGGTTTTCACCTATGAGACTCTCTCATTTTCATTACCTCTTCTTGTTTGTACCAGAGTGTTGTAAACCATCTCCATTTGCTTGATTCAGCATTTTTCTAAGATTGGTCAAAAGGTCTTTTGGTATGTGGTTGGGATGAAAGGGTATCAACAAAAGTTAAATAATTTTGATATGGGTTTAAAATTACAACTCTTGGAATCTTTTCCTCATTGCACATATAATCCCTGCCCCAGTTTTCTTGACTTGGGGTCTCTTGAATGTTTCCCTTTGTGCACATTATGCATATTATGCACCCTATGACCGAGCCGTGAGGCGCCTACGTATCCTCTTTGAGGATTCAGGTCAAACGTAGTTCACTAGGTAATAGTGAATTTCTCTTCTTTATATATATATATATATATATATATATATATATATATATATATATATTATTTGATTTTCATTGATTCCAAAAGAGGGTAAGAAAGAAACGAGTGTGGCTCAAAAGGGAAACAAAGGGTACAGTGTTTGGATAGCAGAATAAATTGCCTTTGTCATTCCAATCTTTGAAATAATGCCGAATACAAACATTTAATAACTTATACCAAGGAAAAATCATGCATAATATCTCTTCACCGCATCAGAATTTATAGCCGTGTCTATGCATTTTCCTTCAATATTTGTTAAACATAATGCACCATTGAACAATACTCTGGTTACAATGAATGGTCCTTGCCAATTCGGGGCAAATTTGCCCTTTGCTTCAACCTGATGTGGAAGAATACGTTTCAGCACATGTTGACCCACTTCAAATTTTCGGGGACGCACCTTTTTGTTGTATGCCCTTGCTATTCTTCTTTTGATATAATTGGCCATGACATACTGCTGCCAATTTTTCATCAATCAAGTTTAACTGTTCCAGACGGGTTTTGACCCATTCATCATCATTAATCTTAGCTTCGGCGACTGACTATGAATCCCAACAACTTTTCAGGTGGAACACCAAATGCGCATTTTGAGGTTGTACCTGCGAAGTCTCAAGAATAATTTCCTCATCGTCCACGTATACCTCAATTTCCTTTTGTATCATATCATGAAACACTGTGGTTATTGCTCTCATGTATGTTGCCCCGGCGTTCTTCAAACCGAATGGCATTACCCGGTAGCAATAAGTTCCCCATGGTATGATGAACGCCGCCTTCTCCGCATCTTCTTCATCCATTAGAATTTGATGATAACCGGCATAACAATCCACAAAAGATCCTATCTCATGCTTGGCACAATTATCGATCAAAATATGGATATTAGGTAATGGGAAATTATCCTTTGGACTTGCTTTGTTGAGATTGCGATAGACGACGCATACTCTGATCTTGTCGTCTTTCTTTGGCACAGGAACGATATTAGCCAACCAAACAGGATATCGAGTAACTCGAATGACCTTTGCCTCTAACTGTTTGGTGATTTCTTCTTTAATTCTCACACTCATATCAGGCTTGAACTTTCTCCATTTTTTCTTGACAGGAGGCACCATTGGATCAGTGGGCAATTTGTGAACCACTAAATCAGTGCTCAAACCTGGCATGTCATCATACGACCATGCAAAAACATCTTTGAATTCTATGAGTGCTTTAATCAACTCTTCTCGGATCTTTGGTTTGAGATGGACACTTATTTTAGTTTCTCGGATATTATTCGTGTCCCCTATGTTGATGTCTTCGGTATCACTCAGGTTAGGTTTGGTTTTTTCCTCAAAATGAATTTACTCTTTACTAATCTCTTCGAAAGCCTCATCCTCATCATATTCTGATTCATAACCACAATATACTTCTTCAATTATTATTTCGGAATCAGATTGATTTTTAAGACTGGGTTGAGGATTCCTCATGCATGCCATATCACTAGAGTCAGCGTAAAAAGAACTGTACAGAAAAAGAAGAAAAGAAAAGAAAACTATCAGGAATGATAATGAAAGGGAAACTGTATTTTACTGGATGATAAAAGATAAAAAGGTTTGCACACTTCAAACAAACTGTAAGATAAACACTGGGATTACAACCCTGAGGTAACCCAAACAAACTGAAGGAAAATCAAAATAAACTACCAAGACTCCTTTCAAATGGGGAAAGGAGTGGCTTTCCAATTATTAAGCCTTGTCTCTGGCCCGACGAATTACACTTCTGTGTCGCTAGAACCTTTACTGTTTTCCAGCAACTTTGCTTGAAGATCCCTTCTCAAATTCCACAGATGGTTCATCACCCTTTTTGTTCTGCTTAGGTACCGACTTCTCCTCTGTTAACTGCTTAACTGGTTTGGCTTCATGAGACCTGATCATCATGACGGTTTGTGACGGCTTCTTTGTTTCCCCATCAGCCTGTACTATTTCTATCATATTGGCCTCCTGATGGGCTGGCATTGGATTTTTGTTGATATTGGGAGCTTCGGGGGTTTGAACTTCAATTTTGTTAGTATCAATCAGCTCTTGTATTGCATTCTTCAAATGCCAGCATTTTTCTGTATCATGGCCTGGTGTACCGGAACAATATTCACAGCTTATGGTGTAGTCCAGATTCTTTGGAGGAGGGATTGGCCAGCTTGGATTGTATCGGCCTTAGCATGTCTAGCTGTCTCAACCTGTGGAACAGACTAGTGTAGGATTCACCCAATGGAGTGAAGGTTTTCTTTTTCTGTTCCCTTTCTCCCCCGAATGCTTGCCTAGGCCTGAAACCTGGTCCGGGGTAGGCTCATGGGTAAGTACTTGGTATGACAGGGGCACGCCAATGAGTGTGAGCAGGTGGTTGATTGTATGCTTGTGCATGATTGATGGAAAGATGAGGTTCTGACGGGTGGTAGTAGTGTTGGGGCGAATTGTGGTGGTAAGTTGATTGGTGGGGTCGATGTTGATTATAGTAAGGGGTGAACCTCTGGATCCCGACCAAGTTCCTAAATCAACCACTACTGCTTCCTCCCTTTTCTTTCTTCCAATTCCTCCTACTCCGCCTTGAATAGCTTGAGTAGTCGCCTTAATAGCCTAATAACTCATGATTTTATTTGTCTTGAGGCCTTCTTCCACCATACCTCCCATCTTCACTACTTCGTTAAATGATTTTCCTACTGCCGAAACCAAATGGGCATAGTAAGTTGGCTCCAGGGCTTGTAGGAAGTAGTCTACCATTTCACTTTCTTTCATAGGAGGATCCACCCTTGCGGCTTGTTCCCTCCACCGGAAACCATACTCTCTAAAACTTTCATTGTGTTTTTTCTCAAATTTTGTCAAAGATAGTCGATCTGGGATGATTTCCAAATTGTATTGGAAGTGGTAAGCAAATGCCTGTGCTAGGTCATCCCAGGTGTACCATCTCCCATGGTCCTGGCGTGTATATCACTCTAAAGTTGATCCACTCAAACTTTGACTGAAGTAAGCCATCAATAATTCGTCTCTTCCCCCAGCTCCTCGCATCTTGCTGCAGAATCCTCTCAAATGGGCTACTGGATCGCCATGCCCGTTATATAGGTCAAATTTGGGCATCTTGAAACCGACTGGCAATTGCACATTTGGGAATAAGCATAAATCCTTGTAGGCCACACTGACCTGTCCTCCTAACCCTCGCATGTCTCGGAACGATTGTTCTAGGCTTTTGATCTTTCTGAACATCTCTTCTTGTTCAGCATTTTTGGCTGGCTTGTCAATTTCGGTTGGGAGGTCAAAATGAGGAGTGGTTGAATGGATTTCGGAGGCTTTGAAGGTGGGCTCCGGAGGGTAGTATTGATTGTCCTGGGCCTAGAGTATAGGCTCACTAGGAGATTTGTGGAATGTAGCCGGGGGAGGTGCTACGAAGACAGGAGTTACTGGTGGAGGATGGTATGGAACTGGTTTCGGAGGTGGAGACTGCGGTGTCTAAGAGGTGGTGCCTCGGTAGTGTTGGTAAATGGGAAAATTTGGGGATAGTTCAGTGGTAAGATTATCCTGAGCTTGGGCTAGTGGTGGAGCAGGGTTAGCTGGGTAAGATGGGGGTGATTGCCCTATAGACCAGGCTCGGTACATCTCAGCCATTTGCTGCTTGAGCTTAAGCATTTCTTCTTTCATTTTGCCAACGTCCATCTCCTCTATCTCAATACCTGTGTCGACATCCGGAATAGACATACTTTCGGGTATCGGTCCTTTTGATCTGGTGTGATAATGATAATATGCCAGTATCTCTTAGAAAAACTAACTGCTTGAATTCTGGAAATGAGCAAACTTGTTAGTTTTGAGAGTTTAACACATATATAATTACACGTTGAGATGCAATGTTCCTAGACAAATAACCCTTTTCTATTATGCATTTGCTCGGCTGCTTGTGTCATCCCAGCTTTCTTGAATTTTTTATTGTTACTCACTCTCAATTTATTTATTATTTTTTATGATTGTGGTCGTTTGTGATTGTGGTCGAATCTTATAGAGATTGCCTACGTATCATGCCCCCGCATGAATCAGACCTTGCGTAGTTCGGACTTAAAGCAATTGTCAACACTTTTATTTATTTTACAAAGATGAAACAGACATTACATTTGAAAAACATTATAAAAATGGTTTAAAACTCAGACACAAACCCAAATCAAACAAAAGACATAATCAAGACTTATTTCGAAAACAGATCCTCATAAAAAAAATAAAAAAAAACATTTTTTTTAATATATTTTTTATTTGTTTAACACTTTTTTTTCAAAACTTAAAACTATTTTTGGGAATTTTCTAAAACAACCCATTTTATTCCTCGGTTCTCACAATGATTTCAATTAAGCTGGTCAACAAGCATGTTCGAGGCAAATGAATGCACAGGTAGCAAGTAGGATGCATCAGGATGGTCTTTTTATTTCGGGTTCACCTGTCCTAGACAGACCCAACCCCTGTGTTGAGTCTCCAAGGCCAAATGTACATGATGCAAATAGACGTTCCTACTAGGGATCCGGTACATGGCTGAGTTATTCTAGGTGAAAAACCTGAGGTTGATTGTTCTAAACCTGGCTTACCCAAACGGACAGTTTGAGCCGAAGCGGGGGCAACGTACCGGGAGCACGAAAGTCTACCCGGCCTAGTTACTTGTCCCAACTTCGTCTTATTTGGTATGACTTTAACAGAAAGGTGGGCCACGCGCACGTGTGCACCATAAATTCAGAAGACTCAGAAAGAAGGGGTTTCGTAGCAGTTGTATATACACAATTCATATAATATTAAAGTGGTAAAAGTGTCATTTAGCACATTGGGCATATATCACGTAAAAATCAGATAATAGATAAAGCCAACTATAACAGTCATTTTAAGCTCGAATTCTTAAACCTTGAACCAGTGGTTCTGGGTTAACAACTCCAAATCCCCAACAGAGTCGCCAGAGCTGTCACACCTCCTCTTTCCGCCCCCGCGGGGGTGCGTAGGGAGTTTTCTCCAATTAAAGGACAGTCGAAACGAGATTTGTTTATTTGTTTCAGTGTCGCCACCTGGGAATTTTAAGGCGTCCCAAGTCACCGGTTTTAATCCTGAATTGAGGAGAATATGACTCTGTTTGTTATTCTGCGAACCAGAAATCCGAGTAAGGAATTCTGTTAATTCGGGAGAAGGTGTTAGGCATTCCTGAATTCCGTGGTTCTAGCACGGTCGCTTAACTATTTTTATATACTTGGCTCAATTATCTCGATTTTACTAAATACATTTTTTATTGCATGATTTTGTTACCGCTTCTGTTTAGATTGTTTATAATTAACGATTCTCTTGAAACGAATCACGCGTACGTATATTCGTGTTATATATTTTTATAAACGTGAAGAATCGTGTCACGCATACGTGGCCACAATAAGATCGATAATATTATTTTTTATTATAAGAATAAATTTATGTTCAAAAAATAAAATTAAGAACATCGTTATTCTTGTATGATGAAATAGTGAACTGCACATCTCGGGTTTAATTTAACATCCTCCGAAGAAACTCTTTATTAAAAGTTTGCTCGAAGTTGCGCGCACGCATAATCCGAATTGCCTTAAGAAATAATTTAGGCCACGCGAACGTATCCCTAATTTCACAAAATATTTTTTTGATAAAATTCTCTATAAATTGTTATTATGCGTTGACCGCAAGTCTTATTTTACACATATGAATCATATACCTCAAAACTGTTCAAATTTTAAAGAATTAATTATATGAAAAAGAAAACAGACAACGTGTAACTAAAAAAAACTAACATTTTTTATCGTGGATACGACATTAGGATGTCCAAAAAATCGAATCGCATGTAAAATTGGGAAAGAATTTAATTTGATAAACAAATTAATAGTTTCCGAAGAATCTTCATTGTTTTATTTAATGTGAACTCTATTTCTACATATCTTTAACATAAAATGTTGCAATTCGCACTTATAAATCTCATATCCTTCTCATATACTTGTTTTTAGTCCAAAGTTACAATTGTTTGGTTAATTTGTTTACGATGGTAGATAAGAATCAAGTTGATAAGAAAGAGAATTATTATACAAATTGATTCAATAAAATTGCATTACATGTAACATAGTTGTACGTCTGAACCATTCATAATATTCTAACATCGTAACGAGCTATATCAACTCACCTTTCACTTATGGTTATACACATACCCGTTATCATGCCATATATGAACAACATACAACTTACATCAATCTAAACAAAATCAGATTTTTGACAAGATATACTAGTAATGTAGTTTCTTGATACTTCTATTCTATTCTATACTTAGCTAACAATATTACGAGATATAATTAATGGCCCACTTTCTGCCATGTTCCCTATCTTGACAATTCGAACATAACTACACTTAATGAAATTCTGAAATATATAACATTATTACAACACTTATACGAACTTCAAAAGGGAATGATTAACTAAATAGTTATGATGTCAGGCATATTACTATGATAACCAACATGAAACGAAACTGAAATTTAAACTAATGAACTTAGATGAGTAGAAGACGGAATTATAATTCCAAACTTCATTTATTTTTCATGTTGAAACTTTTCATGATATGAGTTTACAGATATGTACCTGGAAATGAGGGTAGAAGAAGTAAATTTCAGCAGTAATAGCAGCAACAAAACAACAGAAATTGCAGGACCCGTGAAACCCAGACACACAGTAGCAGGACTTTTTTTTAAAAAAAAAAATTCAGATTTTAAACCAACAATAGGATCAAACAGACCCAGACAGATTCAAGGAAAATATGTTTCTGATTTTCTTTCCTTCTTCTATATCTGTTTCAGATTGTGTGTGTGTGTGAGTGTTCTTTTTTTTCTGTTTTCTTTTTCCTTTTCAGATTTCTATTTCTGATTTTTCTGCTCGGTTTTCTTTCTTTTTTTCTCCCTCTATCTGTTCTCTTCCCCTTTGTATATACTTCTCCCTCAACTCTTCTATCTTTCTTCTTTTTCTGGTTTTTCTCTCTCTTTTGTATCCCTCTATCTGGTTCTCTCTCTCTGGTTTTCTTATTCTCCTTCTGTCAGTCCCAATTCCCCTATCTTATATAGGTCTGCCTTCCTAATGCTGCCCGGACCCCTTCTCTTTTTAAAAATTAGGAAATCTCCACTCTCATAGCACTAAGGCTGATTTTCTAATAAATCAGCCACTAAAGGTACTTTTTCCCTTAAATTCAGCACTCTCCATTCCCCTTTGTTCCCCATTAGGATTAATTAATAGCCACTATCATTCCACTATAACACATTAACACTAACACACTGTTTTTTACTGTTTCATGCCCCAAAGTACCCCTGAAATCCTACTGTTATTACTGCCCCAGACCAAAAACTGACTAAACCTTAACAAATATATCTGAATTAAACTGTTTAGCAGCTAATAACCAATTCCTAAATCAAACAAACATTCTGTCCTTACAGATTATGCTAAACAGGGAAATGCAATAGCTAATTGATCCAACAAACCCAATGTCTAATAGCTAATGGACAAAAGCTAAATTCAGATTGAACACTGAATTTGCATACAAACATATTAACAATACACAGAACTTAACAGAACAAAATTTGAATCGAAATTGAGGTCAGCATGGATGCAGGGGCATTGTCAGTATATTGACAATGCCCTGAAACTTACTGCCCAGCAATCAACACACAAATAATTGACAAACTTTCTGACTTATTAAACAAGAAACAACTAATTGGCAAGAACTAATTAACTGAATTCAACAAAATGATAATAATCAATCCAAAACAGATAAACAGGCTATTACCATCAGCATTAACGGAAACCAGAATTTACAAAACAACTAATCGACGAACTTAATCGAGTCGATTATACACATTGTAAACAACAAACAGAGACAATGATATAATTCTGATCAACTAATCGGGTATGAGGCAGAATCAAAAATAAAAAAATGGGAAAATTACACACACTAATGAAACAAACAACAATATACACATAGAATACAAAAAGAAAAAATAAGAAAATACCTTGAATCTTCAAATCTATACGGACACAAGCTTAACTTTGAATTCGGACCTTTTTGAGGCTAAACAGACTTTATTCGAATTGAGAATACCTCGATTAAAGTCTCTTAGACCTCAATCCCTCATTTAATTCGGGCAAATTCCATGTTTTGAAATTTTTAGGGTTTCAGATTCTTCGATCTCAAATCCGAACATTTCTAGGTATATTCGAATCAAACAAATGGTGTTCTAGGCACGAGGGGGTCAGGTGGATAACTGGTGTGAGTTTGAGGTAGGTTGGGATAGGGTCAGGTTTCACTCGAATCTTCAAATGAAGATTCGAGCATTTCCAGGAGGATTCGAACCATGCTACTAACAGATTCATGATGAGGAAGGACAGGGGAAACTATGGTGTTAATTTGGAGACCATCGGAGATGGTTGTGTTTGGATCTGAGTTTGACTCGAATCTTCAAATGAAGATTCGAGAAACAGGAGGATTCGAGCTTAGTGGCTACCAGATTTGGATAGAGGATGGTCAGGGGGTTCAGGGGTGTTAAGGTGGTGACCAACGGCGTTGTTGCCGCCGGGTTTCAGGCGATGGGGAGTTAGGGCGGCTAGGGTTTGGTGTGCATCGTCTGAAGACGATGATGAACAGGAGAAAGGGGGTGCTTAGTTAGGGGGTCGGGGTATAGATTTGGGATTTATATAGGGATGGGGTGGATTGATAATGACCGTTAGATCAAACATGATCCACGGTTAGGATCAGTTCATTAAACCAAACGATGTCGTTTGGTTTAATATTGGGGTCGGGCTGAATCGGGGCAATGGGTCGGGTAGGGGGTTACGGGTAAGGGTATGGGATCTCAGCCGTTGGATTGATTTAATCCAACGGCCCTTGATGAAATATGACCAAACGTCGTCGTTTGGTTTGGTTGAATTGGACCGGACATGAGGGTGTTTAGATTGGGCTGTGGGGTTATTTTTGTTTGGGCCTGGATTTCAATTCAGGTCCGATTTTTTTTACATTTATAACTTATTTTCCATTTCCTAATTTTATTTCTAATTATTAAATTCCTAATTTCAATTATAAAAACCAAATTAACCTTACAAAACATTAATCACCCTTTAACAAACATTAACATACAAGACAAATTATTAATCACACAATGGCATATTTAAATGACGAACAAATAAGATAAATGCATATTTTTGTGATTTTTAATTAACTCTTAAATGCATAATTAAAACCTAGATATGCATGCAACATGTATTTTTATTTTATTTTTCATTTAACTATGACAAAGTAAACATTTACGGACAAAACACAAATAATAAATAAATGCCACACAAATTCTAAAAATTGCTCACTAAGAGAAATTTGTTTTATTTTTTATTTTATTTTGGAGTAGTTTTCGTGAGGCAAAAATCACGTGCTCACAGTGTTGAGTAGCTGTTGGTTTGAAACTGAAAGAGCTGCAAAGGGGAATATAGGGGGACTAAAGGGATGAGTGAAACAGGCAGCAGTCAAGTTAGTGAGATAAATGGAGTCACAAACAAAATCATTCAAATATGCAGGCTTGTTGTGTTCCTTCTGTGATCTTCTGGGAGCAGGAATAAGAGAGTGAGATGTAGGGATAAAGACAGTAGGTGTAGAGGCAGGAGAAGGTAAGGAGATAGTAGAAGATGGATCAGGAGAAGATGGTATGGGAGGATCTGGTACAGTAAAAATAGAAGGAGTTTTAGTGAAGATGGGATGTGAGAAAGATGAAGAAGAAAATGGGAATTCAGTTTCATGGAAAAGTACATCTCTAGAAACAAACACCTTTCTAGTTTCTAGGTTCAAAAGTTTATACCCTTTATTTCCTATTGGATACCCTAGAAAAACACAAGGCATAGCTCTAGGTTCAAATTTGGCCCTATTATGTGGTAAAGTAGAAGCATGGCAAAGACACCCAAAGCATCTAAGGAAGCTATAATTGGGAGGTTTGCCAAAAATGAGTTCATATGGTGTTTTTCCATTTAGGATAGAAGATGGGAATCTATTGATGAGAAAAGTAGCAGTGAGTAAACATTCTTTCCAGTAAATGATAGGAAGTTGAGATTGATACAGTAAAGCCCTAGAAGTTTCCAAGAGATATCTATACTTCCTTTCAACGATGCCATTTTGTTGAGGAGTAGCAGTGCAAGAGGTTTGGTGAATGATTCCTTGTGAAGCAAAGAAATCAGAAATAGTAGAACCTCATCCCAATTATAATGCATTATCAGACCTGGTGACCTTAACCTTAGAATGAAATTGCCTTTCAACCATAGCTAAAAAATACTTTAACAATGTAAAAGCATTACTCTTAGCACTCAAAATATAGGTCCAAGTTGCCCTACTATAATCATCAACTATGGTAAGGAAGTATTTGTATCCATCATAGGTTGGTGATTTATAGAGTCCCCAAGTATCAATGTGTACCAATTCAAACACAGTAGTAGATTTGTTAGAGCTAAGAGGGAAAGGTAATCTGGACTGCCTTGCTAAGGGGCAGATTTCACAAATGCAATTAGAGTTAGGAATAGAGGAAATGAAACTGAACTTTTTCATTGCAGAGAATAGAATGTGACCCAATATAATGTGCCACAATTTTACATCTGAATTGATTCCTTTAGGAATAGAAATAGAACTACAAGTTGAAGTACAACTAGTATGCAAAACTTTAGACTTAGAAACTACTAAAGTGCTGAAATATTTCTGAAGTTGACTAGAAGAAGAATTGAGCGGGTAAATACCATTCCTTGCTTCACCAAGAACCAGAGGGATCTTCACTGAAAGGCCCTGCATAAAACAACAAGTAGGAGAAAACATGAGATTGCATATCATTTGTTTGCAGAATTTTTGCATTGATATAAGGTTAATTCTGAATGAAGGAATAAGAAGCATATTATGTAGGATGAGATTAGGATAAAGAGTGACTGTGCCCCCCATGAGTGACCTTAACTCTAAATGAATTAGGCAAGTTAATAAACAAAGGTGTGGACAAAGGGGCAAGAGAGGTGAAGAATTGAGAGTCAAAGGACATATACTTTGAGGCCCCTGAATCTATGATCTAAGAGTTAGAGTGAGCATAGGTCAAGTATGCCACAAGATTGTGAAAAATGTTGCGAGCACATTGAACCACATTAGCTTTCACATCTGAAGGTGAGGTTCCAGTATCACTGATCTGGACATTCTGAAGAAGTTGAATCAGTTGAGAAAACTGAGCTTGTGAAAGAGAGCTTCCTCCCTCTTGATTTGCAAAAGGGAGTTGAACATTTGTTGAGGCAATAGTCATGATAGCATTGCTCCTTATTCCACATTGCATCTTTCTTGTTTTAGTGAATTTAAAATCTGAAGGAAAACCAATTATTCGATAGCATTTGTCAACTGAATGACCTGGTTTCTTGTAACGAGAACAAATCAAGTTATTCTTCCTCTCTTTAAAGTCTGATAATTGAGATTTCTGACCTGAAATATTTTGATGTGTGGCTAAAAAAAGAAGAAGAGTCACCAGGAAACTGAGGATTCACATATACTTCCCTCTGCCTCTCATCTTGAACCAATAGAGAATAGACAATGTTGATGTTGGGGAGAGGGGACATCATCAGGATGTTGCTCCTAACATGAGAATATGTATCATTCAAGCCCATGAGAAATTGAATCAACCTTTTATCTTGAAGAGACTTAACCAATTTCACCTTGCCATCACAGGTGCAGGCAAAAGAACAGGTAACAATAGTGTAAATAGCATCAAGTTCATCCCATAATAGCTTCAATTTAGTATAATAGCCAGCAATATCACTTGATCCTTACATTAAGTCACTTATTTCCTTTTGTAGGTGATAGAGTTTAGCCCCATTGGATTGGCCAAACCTATCCTCAAGATCTGTCCAAAGAGCTTGAGCAGATTTGGAGTAAAGAACACTGGCAGCAATTTCCTTTGAAAGGGAGTTGAGTAACCAAGAGGTTACCATATCATTACACCGAGTCCACAAGCTAAAAGAGGTAGAATCAGATGCAGGAGCAGAGCAACCTCCATCAATAAAGCCCTACTTATTTTTAGCGGAAATAACAATGAGAAGAGACCTCCTCCAACCTCTATAGCCATGACCATCGAAAACAGAAGTGACGAGAGTCATACCGGGTGAATCTGATGGGTGAAGAAAATAAGGATGGCTAGCATCAATAGTAGGAGAGGTGCTAGAACCACCATCCTTAGAAGGAGCATCAGATAAAGAAACCATTTGGATTGAAGGGAGAAAAGAAATAGAGGTGAAAAAGAAAGAAAGCAGAAGAAGTCCAGAATCTAAGTGGCGACTGATATCATGTAGAAGAGTGAAATAAACGAGAGAGTATTGAACAATTTTCTGCTTACTTCTTTCATTGAATGTGTACATTATACAATTTATGAGCTGAGAGAATAAAATAATAATCAATGAATCCTATACAAGTGTCTAACTAGTATTGGCTAAAGGAATAACAAAAAAACTACCTAAGGAATCCTATATAATAAACTCATGTGGGAATAGAAGGATCCAGAATGAGATCCAATATTTTAACTCTATCTAATTGATATGTCTGTACAAATTGAGCAGACGGCCCAATTGTCACTAAATGAGCAGACGACCCAATTGTCTGATTTGTCTGAGGCCCAAATGTTGAATTAAACAGCTTTGAATATATCAAACCTTTTCCTTTTCCTTCTTCTCCATTAACGTCTTCTTCATCTGCTCCATTAATACCAGAGTTAACAATATAAAAACTTGGTCAAACACTAATTGTTGCTCAGAAGTGTTTTTCGAATTTATTAGTCAAACACAAACTAATTCTCACTAAAAGTACTTTTGAGATTAACATTATGAGAAAAAACACTTCTCAAAACAAGTTGATTTTGCAGCTTGGCCAAACATGTTATAAGACTGTTTATCATGGACCCACTGAATTACTTGATTTTTAATTTAACGTGACATCCAACTTAAGCAGAACATTATTAGAAATAACATGACTGAGACCTCACTTTTCACATCACAATTATACGAATGAATCATGCGCTTAGCAATCATAAGCACCAAAATTAAGTCAGAATAATTGCACTAACAAAACAAGATACCACTAGCGTGATCCTCCAAGCAAAATTCCAAAAATTAAAAATCAAATAGTAAATACTAATTTATGATTTCCTTATCTGTCATTAATTTATATTTATATACTACTAATTTAATGGCAGATGATACATATTTGTACTAAATTTGCATCATTTGTACCCCGCAGGCTCCGACTTAAAATTTTAAATGTCACTACTTATCGTTTTTACGAAATCAAATAAGGAAATCTAACAAGGTTTATGGTGGAGTGGTAAATATTCCTTCATTGTTAACTAGAGTAGGTTTTGGGTTCGAGCCTTGGTATGAAGTCACTTTTGTTAGGGAGTCTTTGCCTAGATGCAGATGTAGGATTTGTAGAACATGGGTGACCACTAATAAAAAGAAGGAAAAAAGGTTTTAAGTGGGAATTGATCCTTGATCCTTGATCCTTAGAGTAAATAATTTAACACTCAAACAAGTGCACAATTCAATCCTTTTGGAGCATGGGATCAGCAAGTTATATTAGATTACTTCTAGGAAATATGGACATAAAATACCTAATTTGGTATTATGACCATGGGTTCAGCTGCACTATTAATAAAGCATTAAATCCACCCCTGTCTTTACCCCCCTCCCTCTTTTAATATGGGATTTTCCATCGCGAATCCGAATTTAGTCGATCCTCAATGCAAGTACCAAATTTTGAGCGAGAAACCCAAAAAAAAAAAAAAAATCAAACAAGGAAATGGAAGATGTGATTCCTAATCTTGATAAATTATGGAGTATTATTTATTGTAAGTGATAAATTGAACAATATCATAGTTTTGCAAGAAACATTTGATAATGAATAAAATAAGATATTAATGTATTATTGTGAAAAAAGTGAGGATTCATGCATGCCCATACTGAACCAAAAAAAAAAGGAATAATACTAAAAGCACCATTGCTAACACAAAGATGACCAATTGACCATCAGAATATGTACAATCACTTTCATTCCCCCACCAACACCTCCACTACAAGTCTAAAATACAACGCCCCATTTCTATATACTGTATAGTTTAGTCCCTCAACGTATTTTTTCTGGTCTATTGCCAAACCTATTCAATCCCTCCCCCTAGCCTATTCCCAAATTATCCAACTGTAACACTTACTTATGTCCGGGTGATTATATCAAATCAGACAATTTAATCGTACCAGTTAGAAATTAAAATGAGAACACAATCATAATTAAGTGTAAAAGTGTGTATATAAGAAATATGCCTTGGATTTATTTGCTTAATATTTTATCACGCTCCTTTTTTATCCAAAACAAATCTCTCTTCGTCTCTGTAGTAAAACTAACTTTAGAAACAATCGAATTATAACAGAGTTCAACACTAGTTTTAACCACATTTATAGATATAGAGTTAATAAAGCAACAGGAAAAATCTAATTTTAGTTTATTTAGTGTTGGGATTCAAACTCGTAGCATTATTATTTACTCCCTTCGTCTCATCTTAGCTGTTGTGGTTACTAAAAGTAGTTGTCTCAAATTATTTATCTAAAAGTTCAAGACAAAATTGATTGTTTTTTTCTTTTTTACCCTTAGTAATAATTGTTCTTGAACATAGAGATAACACATAAATAAAATAAATATTCAATAAAGAGAGATTATATCTTAAAACATAAATACATGTAGAATAGTTCAATTCCTATCCTAATTAATACTCCCTTCGTTCACTTTTACTTGTGCAGAATTCTAAAAACAGATTTTTACTTTTACTTATCACTTTTAGCATATCAAGAGAAAGATAATTTATTTTTTCCTGTTATACCCATAGTATTAATATTCATTTCAAATCATTTTCTCAAATGCATTAAAAATATACATCAATTAATATGGGTATTATGATAAATTATGCACTTTATTTATTATTTCTTAAAGAGTATGCAAAATCTATAATGGATAAGTAAAAATGAATATAAGGAGTATTTCTTAAGAGACGCGTAAAAAAAAAAATACAAAACAACCGAGAGAGTATATTAGATTACTTGCATTTACATATTTTCAAATCCGAGAAAACTGGATCTGTATTTTATGTTCTCTATGTCTAGTCTATACAAAAGGGGAATCTCCAATCATAACGCACTCCATTGTGCGCAGCAGCACGAAGCGGAAAAAGCAAAAGATGAGGAAACTACACAAACAACTTGCTAAGGAAAATTTTATTTTGTATATCATACAACTAATACTAATTGTATGAGTTAATTTTTTTGTCTTACAATTTTGTGGATCCAGAAGTGTAAGATTGAGGTCCACAAATTTATGAGAAAAAAAAGAGTCTGATACAACTAATGTGTATGAGACACAAAATAAAACTTGTCACTTGTGACCTTGAAAATAATAAAAAAATTGCACTGAACATTGAATAATCTTTAAATAAAAAAGAAATAAGAAGAGGTACAAGAGAAAAGTTACAATCCGAATAAACATTTAAAGAGGCAGTTATGAATTGCATATATATCCAAATAAAAACAAGGCTAGTAATTCTTGCGTTAGCTGTATTTTTCTCTCTCTACTTCACTAATTTTAACGCCCCTTACTTTAATTTTAATACAACATTCAACCTCTTTTGGCTTCTTCTCTCTCTCTCCCTTTGTATACCTACACGGCACAAATTACATAATTACATATCTCGCAAATAGTATTATATAAAACACCTACTCCTTTCCGTTTTAATTTATGTGAACCTATTTTTTTTTGGCTCATACCAAAAAAATAACTCCTTTCCTTATTTGGAAACAATTTACCTTTATGCAATGATTTATAGCCACATAAAATATATGTGCCTTATTTTACATCACAAATTCAAAAATCTTTTCTCTTTTCTTAAACTCTGTGCCCAGTCAAATCGGTTCACATAAATTAAAACGGAGGGAATATATTGCTGTTAAATGCAATAAAAGTTATACTACTAACTAATTTTAAAATGCTGAACTCACTCTCGACTTCAATTTTTTTTTGAATAAAAGCTTTTTTACTCTATTAATTGGTTTATTACTCTAAGTTATAGACTGTCATCTTATTTTGAGAAGTGTTTTTTTTTCTCAAAAGTACTTCTGGTGAGAAACAATTTGTATTTAGTTAATTAATTTAAAAAATACTTCTGGACAACAATTAGTGTTTGGCCAAGCTTTTAAAAACTGCTTCTAAGTGTATTTTTCTCAAAAATACTTTTAAAAAAGTGTTTTGGAGAGAAGCTACTTTTTTCTGTTTATCCTTACCTTCAAAAACACTTTTTCCCTTCCAAAAATTTAGCCAAACACCTCAAATTTTGAAAAAAAAACACTTTTGGCCAAACAAGCTATTAGTCCACCAATATATTTTGAATTTTCTATATGATTAAAACAGAAAAATTCTGAATTTAAATATCAACAATATTATGCTCATCACTAAAGATTGTGGTGAAGTAATTTGTATGGTTTCATTTTTAATGAAAGGTTCAACTTGAAGTTGTAAGTTAGAAATTTTCAGCATAAATCTAAATTAATAAAGAAACAATTATCTTCTCTCTTCAAAACGACAGGCAAAACAATGTGAGCTAAAGGCCAAACCCCAAAGCCACCTCTTCTTTGTAATTTCCATACATAAAACACCTCTCAACATCCACTGATCAGAATTTTGTTGCAAAAACCCTTAAAACACCTTCTCTCTCTCTTTCATCACCTTCTTTTCTGACCTTAACTTTGAGTCGGTTTCACTCTTCACATTTCAAAGATCATCTAAATCTGATCTTTTTCTATATCTATTTTTTCACATACAAATATTGCACATACTCTTTTAATTTATTGTAATTTTAGAATTCTGGGTTCATATTTTCTTCAGTTAAGTTTTGAGGTACATTTTCAATGGCTGCTGATGCACAAGCAGTGATTGAGGCTCCTGCCCTTCAATCAAAATATTCTGATGCTGGTTCTGAAGAATCTGACTTTTATTCCAACCAAAATGTGAATAATTCTGAATCTGTTGTTACACCTAATTGTGTGAAGGACTCATTAAATGCTAAATCGGATTCTTATCAAATGCAACATATTGTTGACATGTTGAAGAAACTCAAGTTGAATCCACTCGCAAAAGAGTTTGTTCCTTCTTATTGTTATAATAATCGTGATCAGATGCTTTTTCTGCCTGCTAATAAGACTCTGGCTGCTGATGATGCTTTCCCAATTAACCGAAGGGTATTGTTTCCACTCTGAGTCACATTGATCAAACGGCTGTTGAATTTTTATTTTGTTATTTTTGTTGATCGTTTCATGACTTAGATTATTATTTACTTCACTGATTTCACTTGAAAGAATCGCAATTCTGATATATTTGAAGTATTTAAGACTGACTCCATAATGAATTTGTTATAGTCTCTGCTGAAGTGTGTTTCAGATTACAAGTTCTGCTTTTCTAGTTTATTTTATTTCCTTATTTATAAAATAATAAAAAAGTATCTTTTTTGTTTTCTATTAGAGTAATATCTTTGTGAGGGTGTCTTTCCATGCATTAATTAGTGGTAAACTTGTTGAATTCTCGAAAATACAATTCTTTGGGAATTCCTAATTTTCCTGGTAAGAAATGATTCTTTCAGATATGGGAATGTATTTGGAAGCGTCATTTTATCTGACGGGATATATTCGATAATCAATATCCCGAATAAGTTGTTATAAAAGGTTTCATGCTTTGGGACATTCATCATTTATCAAGGGTAGTAGGAATGAATGTAGAAGCTGGATTTCAAAGTTATATGGACTTGTGGATTCTGAAGCTCTTTTTGTCAAAATGGATTCTTGACTCTTCCTTTAGTAATTAATTGCTGACTTTCCGTTCTTTAGAAAGGGAAATTTGAGATTGAGTTAGTTGTTAGTATCATTGACTTTAGTTGTTAGAATAGTTGTGGATGCTTATCTGGTAAAATATCAATGAATGCTATTTTTCCATTGTCGTGAATGAGGTGGAATTTGAAGTTCTGATTTCAGTGTCCATTTGTGAGTTGTATCTTTTCGTTACTCTGGTTGTTTCAATGGTACTTGCATACAACATTTTGCTATATGTGGAATTTGTCATTTTCATATAAATTGGATCAAAATTTTGGTCTAAAAAGGCTTGCCAAATGTGCACAACCTTCCTTTGCATCAAAGAGGTTGTTTCTACGACTCGAACCTTTGACACTGGCACAAGTCACCTAAGGAACAACTCTACCATTGCTTCAAAGCTCGTTCTCATTAAAAACTTTCATCCTTCACATAAATTTATTTACTTTCATAAAGAGAGTGCATTTTAAGAAAGTTCAACCTTCCATGCTTTTCAACTCAAGCATTGCGTTTCAGACCATAATTACCATGATTTAATAAATACCCAAGTGTATTGCGAGTTGCATTTCGCCATTCTTGAAGTAATTTTGATTGCTCAATTAAGCAATCCGACTCCTCACTAATTTTCATTACTATATTTCAGCAGAGAGGTAACAACTATAACCAGGGCAGAAGGAGAATGAACAATAGAGCTTTTAGGGCTCAAAGAGAAGATAGCATTAGGAGAACAGTCTATGTTTCTGACATCGATCACAATGTAAGTAAGGATGGATGTTCATTAATCTTCTTATTATGTTCTGTTTAGTGTTTATACAGTTCCTCTTTCTGACTCTGCCCCACAGGTCACGGAAGAGCGGCTTGCTGCATTATTTAGCGCTTATGGACAAGTAAGTGACTATGCTCTTCTAGACATTGATGTGATTCTTTATATTAGATATTTGAGTGCTTTAAGTGCTAGGTGGATGCTTCTATTTTGTACTTTGAGAAACCTAAAAGTTATTAATGCATTTAGTTTCATACTTTAGCAGATGAAAAGCCTTAGCTTGGATCGCCTATGGAGTATGTTTGTCGCTCTATCTACAGGATGATGAAATTCCATGACTCGCAAATAATCAATAACCTTTAGACTGTCTAAAATTACAAGTTATCATCAGTATTAATCATTAGGTTGTTTTACACATTAATATCGTCGAGTTATCTGGATCATTGCCATAATGATGCCTAGAGGAGCTAGCTTCAAATTACTGATGAGATGCAACAACATATCTTTTTTCTGTCTTTGGCAGATGGAGATGTTCTTTTTATTTGTTATGTGTGGAATTACAAAACAAAAGTAGAAGCTCTAAAGGCAAGTCTGGTAGATGCACATGCAAAACTTAACAGCTTCAAAATAAAACACGTGTTAATTCATATAAATAGATATTTACCATAAACTTGAAGAATAGAAGGTTAATAAGCTGCCAACTTTCATATTCCTTGTAGGCTTACTACTGAATACCAAGGGAACTTCTATCATTGACTTCGAGTTTCACATAATCTTCTTGTTGTTTCACGTAATCTTTCACCTTTACTAAAATCTATACATTAGGAAGACTCTAAAGAAAGTTACAATATCCAGAAGGAAATAGGTAGCTGATATTTGAACTACAAGGTCCCTAGAGCTCAAATTGACTCTTATATTTTGCTTGCTACTTCCCTTTTCTTTTCGTTCTTTTGGTTTCTGGAATGTGCCAGAAGTTGGAGTTTCCTTATAGATCCTTCTTTCCACTTACTTTCATGTCACAGTGACGTGCTTAAACTGGTCTTCTACACAGTAGCGAGGTGTCATTGTGCTTATTATGGTTAAGGTTTGCATGAATTAGTGTATGCAAATTTGATGTTTTGTCTCCTAACTTGTGTCATCAGCTCAGGAGTTTGGTTACGGTTCGTCGCCAATAATATTGTGTGATTTAGGGGGCTTAGGATTTTTTCCATGCATGATCCAATCCATTTCTCGTTTTGTCTTTCCAAAGGTCCCCATCATGAGAATTGATACTCTATACACTCGCTTTTACTATTCTTAGTATGGAACAGTCCAAATAAAAGTTTGATTTGTGTGGAATCTAGATTAAGTTGCTTGCTGTCAGACTACGAGTTGTTGGTGAAGGTTGGATAAAGTCACGATGCTTATATTCCTGTTTGTTATAGTTGAATTATTTTCAACTTGCCATTTTTGATATTAATTGGACTGTTCTGAGATTATTTAAGGCATATCCCCAGTGTGCAGCAGATCTATTTATTTTTGTACTTAATTTGGCTTCGTGTTGGTATTATGAGGTATCTTTTAAGAAATGTAATATTGGCTGTTTCGTTTTGGCTGCATGTGCTCTACAGGTTGTTGACTGCAGAGTTTGTGGTGATCCACATTCCCGCCTTCGCTTTGCCTTTGTGGAATTCGCCGATGAATGTAAGTTGGAGTGGCTTGAAGTTTTTTTAGGACTGCTGAACATTCAGAACTAACTTGTCATATGGAATCATCCCAACAGACTCAGCAAGAGCAGCACTTAGCCTTTGTGGGACGATATTAGGATTCTCTCCTCTGAAGGTTCTACCTTCAAAAACTGCTATTCTACCCGTGAATCCAACATTCCTTCCTAGGGTATGCACAGATCTGTGTTGTTCTGTTAACTTGTATATGGATGATGTGGCAAAACAAATTTGTCGTTTTATCTCATGTTATAGAAGTAAGGTCATGGAATTAAATGTTTAGTCTTTCATTATGTGTACATTCTATGTGCAGTCTGAGGATGAGCGTGAGATGTGTGCCAGGACAGTCTACTGCACAAATATAGATAAGAAGGTACAAATTCTTACCTTTGAAATCTTCTGAAGTTATCATGCTATTTTTAGCACATCTTTCTGTGGGATACCAGTAGGTGATGTCCAGTTTATGACAATCTGGCTCAGTTACTTTATTGCTGGTTGTATATTTTTATTTTTCCGGCAGTTTCTATTATTGTCATAATCATCAGAAAGTTCAAATGTATTGTACTCTATCCTGAACAGGTTTCTCAAGCTGATGTCAAGAATTTCTTTGAAACAAGATGTGGTGAGGTTAGTATGATGTCTGAAACTTCTTATCAAGTTTAAGAATGTTTTGCTTAAGAAGTGATGCTGAAGCTGCCTCTTCTCTTTTCAGGTGTCTCGCCTGAGGCTTTTGGGGGATCAAGTGCATTCTACCCGTATTGCTTTTGTTGAATTTGTTATGGTACGTTGATTTTCTTTTCCTTTTCCTCTGGATTTGAGTTTGGATATAGCATCAATAACCCGTTGTTACCTTCACCCTTATATTTCGACATTTATGCATTCATGTCCCACCTGCATCAAAGAGAAATAGGTGCATTGCACGCACCTATAGATTTTAATTTCCCCCTTATTTAGTTATGTGTCATGGGATTGTGAACACCATCTTTTTTGTAATTCCTCTGAATGTACTTCTCTTTTTTCCCCTGTTATTCTGTGGCAACCTAGCATAATATTTAATATTTTCCTTTTGAAGATCTAAACAGGTGTTGGAATATAATGGGAAAAACAGGAGAAAAAGGAACTGGAAATAATTCTGACGGCTGACTCTTCTTAAAAACAATGTGTATCTAGTAAACTTTGCATGTAAGAGATACTTGATAAATGTGCAGGCTGAGAGTGCAATTTTGGCATTGGACTGTTGTGGACAGATTTTGGGATCGCAACGCATCAGGTACCTTAGTTAGAAGTGTCTTTAATTGCAGTTAATATTGCATCTCTTTAAGCTTGGTATGTTGGGTTCTTTCTTTTCAAGTAGGCACCATAATCATGCATTCTGAGGTTCGCTTTAAACTGCAAAAAATTTCCTCTCTTTCTCCGAATGTATTCTATGCCATTGCCTGCTTTCTGTTTTTCTGTCATCTGAAAATGAAACTCAAAAGTAATGCTATAGATACGGGCAGTGCATGCGAGATGCTAGTCTTGATATCAATCGGTTATTTAGTTTCTGGGATTTGCTGAGGCAAGGGAATATTTTTGTGTTTGTCCTTTGTTCTAAGTGTGAATTTATGCTCTGTAGCCTTGAGAAATATGGCAGTCCCACTGCTTGTACATATAAGCATTTTCACTGAATTAGTACTCCCTTTGCACAGGGGCTGCTCAAGAGGAGCCTAGTAAAGCTTTTGCTTCAAGTCGTAGTGCTTTATCTTCAAACTTTCCCCCTTTCCCTTTTCCAGTTGGTGCTCCGCTCTTTAACTAGTTTTTCTTCTACAAAAGGGTGGCATCATATCTAATGTCTGCTCTAACTTTACAACTTTGTTAATGTCGTAGGGTGAGTCCTTCAAAGACACCGGTGAGGCCACGAGTTCCTCGTCCCACCATGCATTAGTCAATCCTTTGTAGCTCAATGTCTGGAAAGTGGTCAGCGCAAGCCCTCTTGGAAGACTTGAGAGTTCACGATGGGAAAGGCGAAACGAGCTTTTGTTTCAGTAATTTCCATCTTTCTTCCCCCCCCCCCCCCTTCCCCTTTTCTTTCACCCTGCAGTGACTCTTTATCGAAGATATTGTTGATCCTGCTTTAGCTTTAGACACGTCCCAACCTTTACGTTCTTCCAGCTTTCTTGTTATTTAATCACTTGCTGGTTTGGTGGTTGTTGGATATTTGGTTTAAGGCATAGCAATGCATTTGCATGGTGCATTTTCTTTTCTAATAAATGGCCATTTGTGCAATTAGAAATGGAGACAATTTTCGGTAGAAGTCCATTTTTATGATAATCATGAGATTAGATGACATCCTGCAGTTTTGAGGCCTAAGCTAACAAGTTGCATATGCTAAATTTCTAAGGCGCAATATTGATAAAACCAAGATATTTATTTGATTAGTTTAAACTTGCTTGCAATAAATTAAGTTGTCACCGTAAAAAATAAATCCATTTGTCAAATATTTATTTAATTCAAGTAAATATTGATTTAGGTGGTAAGTTTCTTACATGTGTAATTACATTTAAAGTAAGACATAATAGGGAAAGATACTGTTGTTTTCGGCATAACTCCGAAAAGAAAATTTGGCGTTGACGATCAATATACTTGGAGTTTGTCAACTTGTCATAATCTAGAAAGTGAGGTTTTAGCAAGATGGTTGTTCTGCTAGATTTGCTTGGTCTAAAAGGAAACTAAATTAAGATAGTGTCTTGAGTATATTTTAATTTCAAGCGCAATATTTATGTTTTTGATATTTTTATAGGGGCTTCTACAGTTGGACTAAAGACCCTGCAATATTTTTGAGTGTAAATTTATGAGTGATCTAAGTTTAGTTTAGGGGTTAATTTTTGGAGCAGACACCCCATATTATTTTCTAATTAGTTTATAAATGATCTGACTTTTGTTTACTCCTATCTATTTAATTCTTGCACGAGTAGTTAAAAGTTAATTGGGATTTTTTTCAATTTTAGAGTAACGAAAGTTACCTAGTACATTTTTGCAGAATTAACTGCTGTATATGACAGATTATAATAAGGTTCCTCATAACGAATCAGTTACATACCAGCCCTCTTTACCTGGATTGAATTTGATCTAGATTGCCCGTGTTATTAATACATCAGTGAATTTATTTTTCTGAGTATAAATAGTGTACCCTCTGACTACATTCCAAGACAAGCTCCTATTAAATCCTGCTATTTCAAGACAAAACATTGTAGCATGCGGTTGACGAATGATCATTTTGTACGTCACACTAAAACGTTATTTCATCAATACAAAATGTGCTAATTAATGAACTAATTTTAAATCATGCAAAAACAAAAAATTCTGTGGTTAAAAGATTAGAATCTGAAATCACAATGAACAAGTTCGAATTTTAGTACTTCCTAACTTTCATAGATTTCCATTCTCCCATTGACTGCTCTTTCGGTTTCATTTTATGTGAACTTATGTTGACTTGAATAAAGTTAAAAAAAGAAATAAAAATAGTTGGAACTTATGGTCATATTGCATAACATTTATGTGACCATAAAATTATATCATTAAAACTAAAAAAAATTATTTTTTTTTAGTGTAGGAAGATGCCATTTTTAACAAGCTACAAAGGGAATAGAGTAACATAAAATGAAACAGAAGGAATATATAAAAATAAATAAAGAATGCTATTTGATTAATAGCACTTTTGGTCCCTCACTTATTGTTAATAAGTTGGTCCTTGTGAAATTTGACTCAACACATTTAAACTTTAATTAGTTAAAATGTGCGCTTTTGTTCCTTTACATAAAAAAATATGTTATATTTGGACTATTTATAAAGTTAAGTTACCCTAAATATGGTATAACAATACCAATTTAACATAACACATCGATAATTAAATGTTGAAACGGATAATAATTATGCTAAGGCCAAATACATCGGCATTCCCTTAAAGTTGTCCTCACTTTTCACTTTGACACTCCATCTTAAGTCTGTACCATTTGAACACTCCAACCACACCTCGAATGTGTCATTTAAACACAAAATTCATAAGCAGCCAAACATAAACAATGCGTGTAATTCACTCACCATAATGACGAATAAAAAAGGAGACACATGGATTTAACTTGAATTAATTAATTAAAAAAAGCTTTTGAAAAAAAAAAGTTAAAAAAAAAAAACACAAGAACCCTACCCAACCCTCAGTCATCTTCTCCATCACCCTGTCTTTATCTGCCAAAAAAAAAAAATCAAAGCTACCCACATGTCTTCTTCTTACTCACACCTGTCACCATGTTTCTTTCTCCTAATCTTCACCCCAAAGTACAATAATTAACAGCATCCTCTTTGAAGATCTAATGGAACGATGTTCTTTAAATCTAATGGAACGATGTTCTTTAAATCAAGTGTTTTGAAGACGAAACAAAAAGTAACAGGGTAATAGTAAACTACCACCATTAGTGTTCCTCCAACCCTAAACTGCCCTCTTTGGATTTTTAGATCTGGGGAAGGGAGAATTTTATGTGAATTTTTTTTGGGGTTCGAAATCCCTTCTGATTTTCTCCTTCTTTAGATTCACAAAAATTCGCTGGAAAAATAAAGCCTCACCCTTTTTTGAGATGTAAATCTGATTTTTCTTCAGATTCAAGTCACAAAGTTTAATTTCGTTAAATTAAGAAAACCGAAACTTCGCCGAAAATGTTAAAGGGGTTGCTGGACGTAGTTGTTGGGGCTACTTGTTTAAAGACTTAAAGGGGTTGCTGGACGTAGTTGTTTTGGGTATTTACAGTGAAGCTTGGTAAAGCTCACATGGTGTTAATTAACGGGATATGGTGGAATGAGAAGATGGAGAGGCGAGAGAAAGAAAGTTATTTTTTTTCTCTCTTGACATTTATTTATTCTTTGGGACCCATAACAATAGCATTCCACGTTCTCTAAAGAGGTGGGCAACACACACTATGCCACATCACCGAATTATGTTTAAATGACACATTTGAGGTGTGATTGGAGTGTTCAAATAGAACGAACTTAAGATGGAGTGTCAAAGTGAAAAGTAAGGACAACTTTAAGGAGTTGTCAATGTATTATAACTTATGTTAAACTTGTGAATATTTACAAGAAAAGAAATCAAAAGTGCACATTTCAGTTAATTGAAGGATAAATACACTTAGAAAAAAGTGCTATTAATATCATAAGGCTTAAAACTAGAATTATCAATAACTGAGGGACCAATTGTGCTAATAACCCAATATTATTTGTATGGTAGTTTAAATTATGGCTGTCCAACGGGACGGGACGGGACGACATTTAAGCGGGATGGTGGTGGGACGGGATGAAACGAGATGGGACAAACGAGACTAAACGTTCGTCCCATCCCGTCCCGCTAACAAACGGGATGGGACGGGACGGGATAGAACGGGACGGGACGGGTTCGTGGGCCATAAGTGTATTTTTTTATTAAAAAAAACGTCTAGTTTTTTGAAAATTACTATGTTTTTAAAGTTTGCAACGGCTAGATTTTTGACTTATTTAATAAACTTAAATGTTACTATGTTAAAATGAAAATTAGAAAACTAAGTAAAGAATTATAAAATATTAAAACAAAAGACTTGTAATGAAATATTCTAGTAATTGTAAATTTATAATAGAGTTATAATTTATTTAATATAATTTCAAAGTATTAACTATTAAGTAACTAAGACAATTCATAAATAAAATTCAACGCTTAGAGCCTTTTATTTTATTAATAGAACTTTCAAATCTCAAATACAAATATAATTCTTTTGAAGAGCACCTAATCTACGCAGCCACCTTCTAGGAAGGGTTCTGTTTGAACTAGGCCTCTTAGTAGCCAATTACAAATTATCATACTAATATTTGTAAGCTCCTATATAGCTTCTTTGTAACTTATCAATAATATCTCTCGGACATTCTGCTGGAATTGGCAATGTTGATTGATGTTCCATGAGCTCCATGAGCTCCATGCCGTCATCGCTCCCAGTGGTTAGTATCTCATTGTATTCTTCTTCTTCCCTAGTGGTTAATTTATCAAAACCAAGGTTTCTTCTTTCTGCATTAATCCAATCTCTGAATAATACGGAAATCTCTAGACTGTCCTCCGCTAATGAATGTCTATGATCTCCAATTTGAAATCTTGCCGCGCTAAAAGCACTCTCCGATGCTACTGATGATGCTTGAATAGCTAGGATATCTCGGGCCATAATTGAAAGTGTTGGAAAAGCCTTGCCACGCTCCCTCCACCATGACAAAAGTTGTTCCTTGCCTTCTTCGTCTTTAATATTTTCCAATCTTTGATTAAGATAAGAATCATGTTCATCATCAATAGAGGAATCAAAACCTGTTATATCATCTATATCTTCCCATAAAACTTCTGCTCTAGACTTAGAAGTAGAAGGAGCAGTTTCACAACCAGTTGTATCCATAGATTTATATTTATCAAACATTGATCTAGCATAAGAATATATGCTAGCTTGGCAGTTTTCGAGAGATGGTTGTTCATTTTCTTGAATTTCTAAATTCTCATAAATTTTACGAACAAGTCCCTTTGCACCTCTTAGTTTTAAAGATGGGTTAAGTAGAGTAGAAATTAAATAAACTTCGGGAATAGGGAAAAAATACTTTTTAAATTTTAAAATTATTTCTTTAATGGCCGGTGCATAAGTTGGATTTGTTTTATACTTACCAAATACAATAGAAATTCCACAAATATACCATAATATTTATGTAACAGTAGGATAATATATACCAGAAAATTATTTTGTAGCATAATAAATTTTTTTTTAAAATTTAGTAAGCTCTCTGATCTCATCCCAATCAGAATCAACAATTTGATCAACAGGGTGAGCATTATGCATATTAAATACCTTTTGGATAGGCATCCGATAATCATAAGCAACTTTAAGCATTTCATAAGTAGAATTCCACCTAGTACAAACATCTTTTGGAACTTTTCTAAATGGAAGGTTAGCACTAGCACATTGTTGAGCAAATTCATGAATTCTACTTTGTTTATGACCACGAAAAATATAGCCACAAGCATGTTGTATTTTACTACAAGCATCAGAAAATAAATTAAGACCATCTTTTACAACCAAGTTAAAAATATGGCATGCACATCTAACATGAAAAATTGTTGGTTTAATTGGACAAAGTCTAGATTTTAAGCTATTTGTTGCGGTTGTGTTAGAAGAAGCATTATCTAAGGTGATAGTTAAAACTTTATTAATGAGTCCATAAAAATCAAGTATTTGTAGAATAGTAGTTGTAATATATGCTCCAATGTATTTTGAATCAACAAATTTATAACCAATAATACGTTTTTGCAAGTTCCAGTGATGATCAACCCAATGACATGTAACAGTTAAATAATCACAACTATTAGGACTACGACCTATATCAGATGTGATAGACACTTTACAATCTAAGTGAAAAAATACATAACGAATATACTGAAGATATTCGGTTTGAAATTTAAAAACATCATTTCTAACCGTGGTCTTAGGAAAACCTTGAAAAGCAGGGTTATAAGTTTCTTGTATATAATGCACAAAAGCAGGGTGAGAAGGGAAAGTAAAAGGTAAGCCACAAACAACCACCATTTTTACTAAGTTCTCACGATCTCTATCTTTGTTATATTTGCGTAAAACATGACCAGAAGCAGGGTCAAATTGTTGTTGAATTTGATTAGAACCAGATCCACTAAGAGTGTCAGTACTAATGGTAGGATCTATAATTTTTTCGGCTTCTATGTTAGCTTGTATCCATAAAGATTTGTGATCCCTTATTAAGTATCTACTTAAACCCCCCGTCCCACCACTTGTTGTGTGTGCAAATATTTCCTTACATTTTTCACATATAGCACGATGATTGACTTTATCATGTTTAAAAAATTTCCATACAAGTGATGTTTTGGGACGTTCAGCCTTAGGCTTACCCCATACAGGGGTACAGGGGGTAAAGCTCCAGACTGAGATTGACTCTGAGTTGGAGCTTGTGTTGCGGGACTAGTGGGTATTTCATCTAATTCTTCTTCCTCATTTTCTTCATCCTCAAAAAAATATCATTGCCAAATTGTCTTTGTAAAGTTTCATGATCTAATTGTTCTTCGACATGAACATCATAAAATGTGGGGGGGGGGGAAATGAAGTTTCATCAACATGAGTCATTTCATCAATATGCTTTCTAATTCTAGGTCTAGGAGAAGGGTTAGGATTAGGATTACTACTACTTTTACCTTTACTATTTTTTTACTACTTTTTTCAAAAATACCAAATACATTTTTAGGTGCCATAATTTAAATACGAAATTAAATTAAAAAAGCTAACACAAATAATAAAAAAACAAATGAAATACGAAAATATAACACGTAAAGTAAACACAAAAATTAAGCACTAAAATGATACACAAAAATTATATATTAAAATTAGGAGATGAAACGAGTGCACCGTGATTAAATATTGAAACTTGAAGAAATTACCCAAAATATTGCTCCAAATACTTGACGAATTAATTTGAATCTTGAAAGTTGCTCCAAAAAATTTGCCAAAATACTTGATAATTGATACTTGATAGTAACAAAATTGAGAGAATAATATAGATAGAATATTAGAGTGTAAGAGATTTGAGAGAGAAGATTGATTTTTTATGGGAAAAATGAAGAAGAATGGGGGGTATTATAGTAGAAAATAGGGCCAAAGTGTAATTTAATAAACTTAGGGATTATATTAAAAGTTTGGGAGGGGGGATAGGGAGTGTTTTGGGGGGGTGGAGGGGGTAGGGGCTGTTTGGACCGTTGGCAACGGCTATTTTTGCAATTTAAGCCGTTGCCCAACGGCTAGTTTTTTTAAAAAAAAAACTGGCAGGAAAGGACGCGAGACGGGACGGGACGAGACGAAACGGGACAAAATGGCCGTCCCGTCTCATTCCGTGTCCCGTTTAATATTGGCCCATTTCATTTAACTTGAAGCGGAACGGGACCGTTGGACAGCCATAGACTTTAAATAATCTGTTCTCGCCGCAAAAGTAGAAAATTGCACAAGTCAGCGAGGGATGCTATGACACGATCCCAGGAGTCTTGGGGAAAACTCAAAATTTGCCGTACAAGAAATGATTGGTGACAACTTCTAGGTATTTGGCTATTGTATTTTCTCTCTCTCCCTTGGGCTCTACGGATTAGAATACAGAGAAACTGAAAGTGTAGGGTTTTGTAGCGTCCAGAACCAAAATGTTGCCTTTTTGGACAAAAATAACATTAATAAATATAAAAACAAAGGTTATCATTCTATATATAGGCATGTATTAATTGCGTTATATATATAAATCATGAAATCACTAAATTATACACGAAACCATTGGTTGGCCCAATGGTCAAAGGGTAGTTATAAGGTGCTTTTATCCTTGAGGTACAAGGTTCAAATCCCTACACAAATATTCTTGTATTTTCTTATTTCTTTTTTATTTTTTCATTATTTGGTTTAAGTGTTTAGATATAAATACTTTAATAGAGAAGCCTTTTATTATTTCTTTAAAAAATCAACCAATGCTTTTAATAGTTGTTATTTTCTGTTATACGTAAAACAATTATTTTTTTCCTTTTATTTCAAATTAGAATTATAAGTTTTATTTTATAGTTAAAATTTCCATAAGAGTATTATTCAATAGATAAGAAAAGAATACAATCCAAAAAATAGAAAAATATCTGGACATCTATATATTATTCTCTTATGGAAATTTTAACTATAAAATAAAACTTATAATTCTAATTTGAAAATAAAAGGAAAAAAACAATTTTGTTTTACGTATAACAGAAAATAACAACTATTAAAAGCATTGGTTGATTTTTTTAAAGAAATAATAAAAAACTTCTCTATTAAAGTATTTATATCTAAACACTTAAACCAAATAATGAAAAAATGAAAAAGAAATAGGAAAATACAAGAATGTTGGTGTAGGGATTCGAACTTTGAGGACAAAACCGTCTTCATAACTACCCTTCAACCATTGGGCCGCCCAGTGGTTTCGTGTATAATGTGGTGATTTCATGCATATATAACGCAGTTAATACATGCGCTATACATATATAGCGCGGTTTATACTTTAACGGCTAAAACACCGTTAAAGTATAGCGCGGTTTTAAACCGCGCTATAAATTGAATGATAACTTTTTTTTTTACACTTATTAATGTTACTTTTGTAAAAAAGCATTTTAGTTCCGGACTCGACCTATGTCATAACATATAAAAGTAAGTAATATTTATGGTTTGTGGATGTTGTATGTGTAAAGTTACTGGCTGATGAATGTGAAAGATACTAATGATAACACATTTAATTTGAAAAAAACAAACATAAAGTAACATTATTATGCTAAGAAAAAATATATACTCCTCTAAATACAATTTTAGTTCAACTATATACCTTCGTTTGCAACTACATACTTTGGTTATTTCTACCATGTTTAGCTTTTCATTTTCTAAACTTGGCATGTTGATTTGATTCTACACTAAATTAACTGATCTAACGTCTCAGTTAGTCTCTGTGGATGTCAACCTTCAGATGTCGTGCCTCACAAAAATGGGAGACAAATGGTCGGGTGAAAGTCATGAACTTGTTAATGTCCATCTAGCTAAGATTAAACCAATTTTAAATTAGATAAGTTGAAAGTAAAATATGCAAAACCAAGAGATAAAATTGCGAAGATTAAACAATGGAGTATCAGTGGGAACACATCTTTAAAAATCATAAGAAACTATGATTTCTCTAGTTCCTTGTTTGGTATTGAAAACATCTAGAGTAGTTATATAAAAATAGACAAACTAACGATCGCGGAATGTTGAGTCCCACATCAGTTTTGGATGCTTTAGTTGGTCTCTTAACATAGTCTTGGGCAATCACCATGAGCTAGCTTTCGAAGATAAATTAGACTCAAAGTTTTTTCTTAAATCACTGTACTATATAGATCCTTCCCAAGTACGTATGATTTATCTGATGTTGGACTCTCATCTTATATCGTTCGCGCTCCAGATATCTAGTCCTAGACGTAGGGGAGTGTTGATTCCCGTATCAATTGCGGATGTAATAATTGATCTCTAAATATGATCTTGAGCCATTCTTATCTCATGAACGAGAATTTTGAGTAATCCCATAATCCGTTTTCTTATCACGAAGCACCATAAAAAGACATGACAGGAGCGTGGAGGCATTGTACGATACATAGTTGACTAGGGTTGACCCCTTCTGTCAAAGACTTATGAATAGACAACATATATAACCTTAAAGACAAAAAACAAGTTGTCATTGGCAGCACAACTTGGTACTATAACAATTTAAGAACCCCACTATCCTCGCTGTTTAGAACTTGTACGCTAATTTGACCAAAATTATGGTAACTGGTGAGAAAAGAAAAGGAAGACTTATTCAGGGTAACTGGGTAAATTTTAGGGCGAGTGATGTGTATATGTTTAAGCCCACATGTTTCCTTGTCTTAATACTAGCTGTTTGTGGCCAAGTTTAGCAGTCAGACGAGTTGGTTTGATAAATCAAGCCGCCTTTAAAATTTAATACGGGTGTGAACGTTCCCTCCTTTTTTTTCCTTCAAAAAATCTAGGGAGGAATTTGTTGTGAATAGGAGAATAAGATGAAGGAAGAAGATCTTAATTCTGATGCGATATAAATTTGTTTAATTTACACCCAAGTATCGTAACATAGATCTGTAATCACTAAATTACAACTCTAATTTTGAATTTGAACGTTTTTATTTGAATGATATGCTAATGACTATTTGCCTTCTATCATTTCATGACCAAAACTCTTCAGTACTGTAACCTAAACAAGTGTACGAACATACTAATACATTTCTTTCTGGGGCTCGTTTTGTAAATATCTGCAACACATACTATGTTTTTATCACACTCAGTGGCGAGGTCAGGAAATTCAATAAAGGTGTTCAAATTTTTGAACATCTATCCTTTGTCAGTGGGCTATATATGCAAGAGTGTTCAAAGTCTATTTTTAATCAATAACAAGTAATATTTTACCTTATATGTATGTAGTATAATTTTTCGGTAACATAGCTTCGCCCTGAATTCACACTTAGTAAGTTATTGAAACTTTCTTCTACACTCTAGTACTGATATTCAACATACTTTTTTCAACTTTAAGTTACTTCATAGATTACAATTATTACGCTCAATTAGGATTTCTCATCTCTCAGTTAGGTTCAAGGATAAATAGGATACATGGTCCGGTCAATATATATGACAAATCCCACCTAGCTACTGTTTGCATGAGAACTGTCATGGGCTGCTTTCCAGACATGCCCCATGACCCCTTGGCCGCGCCCCATGGCGGCCTAGCAAGCCTCACAATGCCTAGCGCCATGGTCGGCCCCGTGGTCTTGGCTGCGCCAAGTGACAAGCGCGCATGTGCCTCTGTCGCCCCACCGATGCCTCTCGCCAGCGCCCAAGGGCTGGCCAATGACAACAGCGCCGCGCGCCCTGACAATGCCGCGCGCGCAGATCCTGATGCCTCGCCAGCGCCCAGCTGCAGGCCCATTCCAGCAGCGCCTCGCGCACAGACCCTGATGCCAAGCACCAGTGCCCAGCCTCAGGCCAGCACATCAAGTGTCGCGCGCGCCCACAGCAACGCGCGCGCAGACCCTGACCCGCAAGACAAAGATGCTGCCATCGGACTTAGTTTTTCCTTGTAATAATCTAAGTCCTTTTCATTGTAATCATAGGCTAGTTTATGCGTGAGAGTTTTTCCAATTAAAGGACAATCGAGACGGGATTGGTTTATTTATTTCAGAGTCGCCACTTGGGAGATTTAGGGTGTCCCAAGTCACCAATTTTAATCCCGAATCGAGGAAAAGAATGACTCCATATTACAGTCTGCGTACCAGAAATCCGGATAAGGAATTCTGTTAACCCGGGAGAAGGTGTTAGGCATTCCCGAGTTCCGTGGTTCTAGCACGGTCGCTCAACTGTTATATTCGGCTTGATTATCTGATTTTATACAAATATGAACTTATGTGCAAATTTTATCTTTTAACCGCTTTATTATTATTGTTTTTAAAAGAAATATGAACATCGCTTAAAACACGTCTTTGGACTGCGTTACATGAAATGCACCCACAATCCGGAACACGTTTTATTTGATGTTTTGGGATTTGGATTCGGGTCGCATGAAATGCACACCCAGGCTTAAGAAAGTAAAATATTAAACACGCGCCTAAAGAGACTATCGCGTTATTATTTTGGGGAAGACCGTGAAATTCGCTAAACGGTCCTTCCGAATTCTAATTAAACCATACATTTTGTGAGGGCCCCGCAATCTATACGTTTTATTTGGCGAGGCTCGTCTCATTTTTATTTTTAAAGGATAAACCTACAATGACTATATTTTCTATTAAGTTCGTCTCTAAAATAAAAGAAAATCTCTTAATTATTTACATGCTGAAAAACGTAACTTATTAGTTATTAGTTTACGGCTAATGCGAATGGAAAATTGCGATCGAGTTTGTACAAAGAAAAACTGCTTTCATTTTATATTCTGTTATTCAATAATACTAGAACATGAGATTGACCATAATATCAAAACAGATTAATTATTCTCCGTAATTTAAACTAACATTATTAGATGAAGAAAGTATACATATGCAACCTCATTATTCATTAATCATTCAACTACATCTTTATACGAAGAAAGAAAAATTATATTCAACCACAAATCTAAACAGGAGGAATTCAACAGGAACAAAGCCTGATTAATATTTCATTTTTTGCTTCAAGCCGAGATTGTACAAATGTGTACCTGGAAACAGCAGTACAAGAACAAAAGAAGGAGAAGTCAGCAGCAGTAATAACACAGCAACAACAGATTCAGCAACATCGCAAACCAGTACAGTAGGAATAGCAGAAAACCCAGGAGACTATAAACGACTCCAAGTATAGTGAAGAAGTAAAAGGTAGGAAGGTTCTGACTATTTCAGATCTTAAGCGAGGCAATGAAGCAGTAACTATTCTTTTTCAACTTCAAAACTCTCCAAAATGAATTCTGCCCCTGTATATTCAGTGTATCCAGAATGTATATCGGGTGTATACTTCTCACTCCGCCCCCTCTTTTTTTCTTCTCTCTATCTAGTTTTTCCTCTCTTTTTTTCCACCCTTCTTCCTAAATTTTCTCTTCTATTTATAGCAAAATTTTAGAAATTTTCAGATTTGTTTTTTATTATTTTATTATTTTTTTAATTAAAAAAAATCCCACTTTTTATTTTTTTAAAAGAGAATCTCACTTTATTTAACTTTTCTTTAAAAAATAAACCACTATCTTTTCTTTTTCTTTTAAAAATGCTACTTTCAATTACTTTAAATTTTTTAAATTTTCAGATATCTTTATATTTATTTTTTAATTCCAACCTTCTTTTACTTTTAAATTTTTTAAAACTTTTTACTTTTTTTTTTAAATTTTCTACATTCTTTTACATTTTTTTATTTTTTTATTTTTTATTTTTTTAAAATCATTTCCGAAATTACTATATATATATATATATATATATATATATATATATATTTAAAATAAAAATAATAAATAAAATAAAATATTTTCGGATTTTTTTATATATAAAAAAACAAAAAATAAAACTATTAATAGTGATAATTCACTTTTTATTTTTTTATTTTTTTTTGGTTTTGTTTTGTGTTGGACAAAAATGAAGAAGGGGTGTTGGGTTAATGGACTGGGTCGACCCAGTTCGAAATGGACTGGGTCGTAGGGAAGATTGGGCCATTTTTTGGGCCTATAGCTTGAAATTGAAGAAGAGGCCCAATTCCGACTTTCTTTATATTTTCGCTCTCTTTTCTTCTTTTATTTTTCTAAAACTAAATTATAAAAATACTTAAACTATTATTAAGAACTAAATTAAGTTATAAAGGCGCAAATTAACTCCCAATAACAATTAACGCACAATTAAGTATTAATTAAGCATAAAATTGTATATTTGGACATTAAATGCTAAAAATGCAAACGATGCCTATTTTTGTAATTTTTAGTTTTTGTAAAACAATTTTAATTACTAACAATTGTAGAATTAAATCCTACATGCAAAATGCGACATATTTTTGTATTTTTTATTAATTTAGCGAATAAACACGCACAGACAAATACAAATAATTCTTCAAAATATCACAAAATTGTACACCAAAGAAAAATCATTTTATTTTTGAATTTTTTGGGAGTAATTCTCATATAGGGCAAAAATCACGTGCTTACAGCTGCCCCTCTTTGCCCGGAGACACGAAGGGTTTTCGTGCAAAGATAAAGCGAGCGATTTTTGCCCATCCGAGTACTCCGTTGAAGCATTTTTTGAAAAAGATTTGACCGAACCTTTGCTTCAAAGGTTTCCTACATATCCTGGGCTAAACAGGAATCAGGTCAATGTAGTTCGAGAAATTTTGGTAGCTGGGACTACCGTTGGACTGCAATGTTACTGTTGTTGCATGTTATTACTACTGCTTACCGATCTCCTTGTTACACCGTGCTTAAAAAAAACAAGAAGCTAGGCTAGAGTACAATTTGTTTTTGTTGCCTTGCTTCCTTGTCTGCTTGCATTTCTTTCGGTGCTTTACTTCTTTTGACACATGTACTTGAGTTTGTACTGTGACCTCTTGTTGCAACCTTCTGTTTCCCGGTGCCGGGGAATTTTATTGTTTCCTGCTGGGGATTCCTATTGTAACCCTCTGTTTTATTGTCCTCTGACTTGATTTTGAAATGTATGCCTCTGTTATCTGGGCGGGCTCCCAATTTTAATACTTGAAAATTAAAGACTTGAAATGTATGCCTCTGTTATCTGGGCGGGCTCCCAAGTTCAATGCTTGAAAATTAAAGACTGAAATGTATGCCTCTGTTCTATGGGCGGGCTCCCAACTTCAACAACAACTTTAAAAATGAATGTCATTCCTCTCTTCAACCAATACATCGCCATTCTGTTCTTCAGAGGGGGCTCCTGATTTCAACAACTTTAAAAAATAAAATCCTATTCGAGGGCGGATGAACCCGAAATATCCTATTCGAGGGCGGATGAACCCAAAATATCCTATTCGAGGGCGGATGAACCCAAATATCCTATTCGAGGGCGGATGAACCCAAAATATCCTATTCGAGGGCGGATGAACCCAAAATATCCTATTCGAGGGCGGATGAACCCAAAATATCCTATTCGAGGGCGGATGAACCCAAAATATCCTATTCGAGGGTGGATGAACCCATATATCCTATTCGAGGGCGGATGAACCCAAAATATCCTATTCGAGGGCGGATGAACCCAAATATCCTCTTCGAGGGCGGATGAACCCAAAATATCCTGTTCGAGGGCGGATGAACCCAAAATATCCTGTTCGAGGGCGGATGAACCCAAATATCCTATTCGAGGGCGGATGAACCCAAATATCCTATTCGAGGGCGGATGAACCCAAATATCCTATTCGAGGGCGGATGAACCCAAATATCCTATTCGAGGGCGGATGAACCCAAAATATCCTATTCGAGGGCGGATGAACCCAAAATATCCTATTCGAGGGCGGATGAACCCAAAATATCCTATTCGAGGGCGGATGAACCCAAAATATCCTATTCGAGGGCGGATGAACCCAAATATCCTATTCGAGGGCGGATGAACCCAAAATATCCTATTCGAGGGCGGATGAACCCAAAATATCCTATTCGAGGGCGGATGAACCCAAAATATCCTATTCGAGGGCGGATGAACCCAGAATATCCTATTCGAGGGCGGATGAACCCAGAATATCCTATTCGAGGGCGGATGAACCCAGAATATCCTATTCGAGGGCGGATGAACCCAGAATATCCTATTCGAGGGCGGATGATCCCAAAATATCCTATTCGAGGGCGGATGAACCCAAATATCCTATTCGAGGGCGGATGAACCCAAAATATCCTATTCGAGGGCGGATGAACCCAAAATATCCTATTCGAGGGCGGATGAACCCAAAATATCCTATTCGAGGGCGGATGAACCCAAAATATCCTATTCGAGGGCGGATGAACCCAAATATCCTGTTCGAGGGCGGATGAACCCAAAATATCCTGTTCGAGGGCGGATGAACCCAAAATATCTTGTTCGAGGGTGGATGAACCCAAAATATCCTATTCGAGGGCGGATGAACCCAAAATATCCTATTCGAGGGCGGATGAACCCAAAATATCCTATTCGAGGGCGGATGAACCCAAAATATCCTATTCGAGGGCGGATGATCCCATTTTCAAAATCTTGGAATTGTCTTACCTCCGACTGTTTTTCTTCGAATCGTGTTGTCTTGCTATCTCTTAAAACTTGAATTGATTTCCTCGTTCTTCCGAGAAAATTTTCGACAATGGCAGAAAATCTTCTGCCCCAGTTTTGGTGCTTTTCCTTGTTCTCCAGGTGGACGCCTGACTTCTGATATTTCAACTGTTCTTCCTTGTTCTCTAGGTGGATGCCTGATTGCTGATACTTCAACTGTTCTTCCTTGTTCTCCAGGTGGACGCCTGACTACTAATACTTCCATTTCTCTTCCTTGTTCTCCAGGTGGACGCCTGATTTCTTCTTCAATTTTTCATCCTCATTCTCCAGGTGGACGCCTGACTTCTTCTTCAATTTTTTATCCTCCGCTCTGCTTTGTTCTTGCTTGCTGGGGATAATACCACTGTGGGAGTCTCCTTTCTTCCCCTCCTTCAAATTCAATTTTTTTTTCAGAATTTATTTTCTCTCAACACTGCTGGGGATAAAAGTGTTATCTTCTTGGGATAACGTTGTTGAGGATAATGCTGCTGGAGAATTTTATCCCTTCAAATTGATGCATCATTCTTCTGGAAGCTGCTGGGGATGATAATGGTTTTTGCTCTTATGAGCACAAATGTCATCCCTTTGTTCTGTCTGTTGGGGAACAACTTCTTTTATTAAAACTTGTTATGCTGGGGGTAAAACTGGTTCAAAGACCACTTCCCTTGAGACTGGTGCTATATTCATTTTACCCTGAATGGGTATCTGACTTCCAGAAAAATTTCCAAATGAAAGGAAAATTTTCTGCCCCAGTTTGACAGTCTCCCTTATGGCCTGTATTTCTGTCATCAATGCCACTTCCTTTACCTGTTTCAATTTAAACAAAATTTGTTAGTTTAAAACGCGGTGGTTGGTTGTGATACTCCCACTGGGATGGTTTTCCCTTTTCTCTTCCTTGCTCTGCGTTCCACAACTTGTTGGGGATGATATTATTTGCTGGGGATAATCATTTTCTGCTGGGGATATCCCTCTTCTTTCGTGGCATGGCTCGGAAATTTGCATTTTCCCGACCTTTTAGTCTTGCATGAATTTCCCAAATCATGCTTATTGTTTTTCTTGTTTTGTCCATGGGCTGGTCTTGAGGTTTAATAACCTTTGATTTCGGCAAGGATATCCCTCTTGACACTCGTCAATTCTTGTTGGAGATATCTTTCTTGACACTGGCCTCGCGCTTGTTCCTTCCTGACTATATCACTTGGATGTATTAGTCAGATCTTATCTTGGAAAGCTGATGGCCTATTTTGAAATCATTTCCCACTGGTTCTGACCAAACAGACTCTACTGGGGAATTTTTCTATGAAAGGAAAAGATAAAAGGGAACAGAATAAAAGACAACGGAAAAAGATGACTCTTTAACAAAAGAAACTATAAATAAAACCCTATCAAACGCAGACACCGACTCTAATGGTCATGACATGCCTATGTGGCCTATCCTTCGTCAATCATCTTTCAAGATCTTCAATTGGCAATTCCCCATCTGATTCTTAATCTTATTCGACTTGTAGTGCCCGAAGGGTTTTCACTATCAAGCCTCTCTCATTTTGGGTTTTTCTCTCAACTTTCATCACCTTATGGTGCATGTGAAGGTTTTCACCGATAAGACTCTCTCATTTGTATCACTTTTCAGCTGGGGTTTTGGAGTGTTGCCGGTATGACTCTTTCTGTTGGAGATTAGAGTCCTTTCTGCTGTGGAACAAAATGTTATGCTCACCGGTGAGACTCTCATTTGTCTGACTTGAAATCTTTTGAAGACTGATCAGAAGGTCTTTCTTTGGACCGTAATGTGGGTTTTGGATAGGGCTAGAAAAAAAAGGTATTAAAGGCTCAAAAATGCATTAATTTTTGGGTTATTAGTTACAACCTTCGGAATTAGATTTATTTACAACAAATGCAACATTTGCCCCAGTTTCTTGCTTGGGGATATTTTTATTATATTTTTTTATTTATTACACCATGCATACCATGCACATTATGCACACTATGCACCCTATGACCGAGCCGTGAAGCGCCTACGTATCCTCTTTGAGGAATCAGGTCAAACGTAGTTCCCAATTCCTCTGTTTTCTTCTGACTTTCTTTTGTTTTTGTGTGTTTTTTTTTTTTTTTGATTTTTTCTTTACCTTCCAGGCTCGTATTTCCTAGTCGTTGCTATTGATTCCGAACGAGGGGTATGAAAGAAAATATATAAGGCTCAAAAGGGGTAACGAAGGATAAAGTGTTTAGGTAGCAGAATAAAATGCCTTCGTCATTCCAGTCTTCAAAACATGCCAAGTGCAAACAACACAATTGAACATAGATTTATAGTCTCTTCCGATGGTGCTGGACTTGACAATTATGTTAAACACTTGCTTTTTCATTTGTCATTTCTAAAGCACTGCTGGGCGACACTCTCACTCTCATGCACGACCCTCATGCCAATTTGGCGAATCTTGCATTTAACGATTTTCTTTATGTTTTACTTGCCCCAGTTCCATATGACTCGGGCTTCAAATAATCTCAAACCGTTCTTATTTCCTTTAAATGCTTTGATCACCTCCCCAGGGTTTTATGATTAACTTTATAGACCAGGCCCAAACTGTATGCGCATGTCATGTCCCTAGAATCGGCATTGAACGAAAATGACAAAAGGACTAAATAAAAAGATGACTGGAAATAATAAAAGACCGGCTTTTGTATTAGACTTCCGGCGAAATGGTTAGAAAAACAAACAAAACAACCAGAATAAAATCTTAACACAACATCAACGAGACTTAAACAAACTGATACGACAAAAATGGAAAGATAAGAAGGTTTGACACAAGATAATATTCGGATTACAACCCTAAGAATAATCCGGACAACAGAAATGACAACAAAATAAGACACCACCAGCTTCTCTCTTGCTAACCAAGGAACGGAGCGTCCTCCCATTTTATCAAAATTGGCATCTTTAGCCACTGAGCTTTGCATCAGTATTGTCCAGACCATTTCCAACTTCGATATCATCAACCTTAGTCAACAAGTCCCAATAGGATTCGAGTGCTTCTGTTATCATGCCTGATCCCCACAAAGTGTGCTTCTGGGTCTTGTATTTCCGGCTTACCACAAACCAACCACCTTAACTTTCTTTGTGATTCAAAGCGAAACATGTTAGAATGGACTCCGTTGGTCCCCATTATTAACAACATTTTTTTTCTTTTCTTTTTTTTCGATTTTTCTTTTCATTTTTTTTCTTTTTCTTTTTCAATCTTTTTTTTCCATTTTTTCTTTTTCATTCTCTTTTTTTTTTGTCTTTTTTTTTCATTTTTTTTTGTTGTGGTCGAATCTTATGGAGATTGCCTACGTATCATGACCCCGCATGAATCAGACCTTGCGTAGTTCGGACCAATAAAAGATAAACAATACTAATCATTTTTTTTTCAATTTTCATATTAAACAAAACTGGGTTTCAAAGGTTTGAAGATGACCTACAAACTCGAAAATCAAACAACCCACATATTCTAATTAAAAGATTTACAAACTCCAAAAATAAACGACCAGCTTCTTTTCCCGTTTGACAAAGACAACCAAACGGTTATTTTTCAAATGTGGCCCCTTCCAAATTTTGAGGCCGGAGAGTATTATTTTACGACACTTTACAAACTTGTTCATTCTTTTACGAAAATAGCCTTTCAATAATTGAAAGATACTCTAGGGTTATTTTGGCAAGAACGGTTTAAGACGTGGTCAAAGCTGGGTCGGCTTATTTTGACCAAAAATCCAAATGGTATTCACCTAACCGTTGACTCTTTGTTTTTTTTTTCAAATTACAATAAAAACCGGGTGTTGCAAACACGGCCCTTCAGCGCCTCGGGGACGAAGATTTTTTTTTTAAGGCCGTGTGGGTCAACTGAACCAAAATCCTACACATGACCCAAAAAGTGGCTGTTTATGCAAAGTCAGCCTTCCGGCGTCCTTTTCGGGAACATTCGGCTATGTCTTGATAAAACAGCGTCACCCGATTTCTTTATGACAAAATTAAAATTAGACATATTTTTTTTGGCTATTTTTTTTAGCAAATGGGAGGCTGGATACTGCCCGACTTATTTATGACAAAATTAAAATTTTGACACGTTTTTTATTTATTTATTGGTTTTTGGCTATTTTAGCAAAAAAGGGGGTTGGACCCGATGAGGGTTGCCTACGTATCTCACATCCAGTGAGAATCAAACCCGCGTAGTTCGGGCCTCGTGAATAAGTAAATGAACTAATATTTTTTTTATTGGAACTGTGAAAGAACTGCTCAAAGGAAGTATAAATATTTTTTTTGATTGATTTCTTTTTGAAAGAAAAACTCGTAAAAATTCCTTTTCTTTTGATTTGAAGTTTGAAAATTTCAAAAGTAAAAGGAAGTTTTTTTTTTCGAATTCCATTTGTCTTTTTTTTTATTCTAAAGAAACAAAATATTTTTGGAATTTTACTTTTGATAAAAGAAATGCTTCTAAAAAATATTTTTGAATTTTGAATTTTCTTTTCAATTTTGAAAGAGGAATCAAAATATTTTCGGATTTTTTTTTCCTTAAAAGAAAACATTTTTATTATTTTTGTTTTATCAACAATGGAAAATAAAGATATTTATATTATTTTTTGCAAGACATATTTTTTGGAATTTTATTTTGAATTTTCTTTGCAAGACAAATACTCTTTGCAACAAATAAAGATATATATATCTTTTGGAAATAAAAAAAACTTTTCGGATTTATATATATATATATATTTGCGATAAATAATGAAAGACCTTTTTTTTTTTTTTTTTTTGCATTTTCATAAGCAAATAAAATAAAAAAAACCATTTTTAAAAATAAGACTCTTTTTTTTTCATTTTCTATTTTTCTTTTGCTTTTAATAAAACAAACTAATAAAACATTTTTTTTTCATTTTCTCAAAATTTCGGCAGAGTTTTGACAGTTATTTGGGCATTGGTTTTTTTTTTCAAAAATAAACAGTCAATTCCCTAACCGCTATTTTCTTTTTTTCAATTTTAAAATATTATTCATGATATTCAAAAGTCAGTCAACACACAAATTCGGATCAAATAAATGCGCAAGTAGCAGCAAGTAAGATGCATCAGGATGGTCATTTTTTTGGTACACCTGTCCTAGACAGACCCAACCCCTGTGTTGAGTCTCCAAAGTCAAATGCACGTGATGCAAACAATCGCTCCTACTAGGGATCCGACATGAAGCTGAGTTATTCTAAGTGAAAAAACCTGAGGCATATTGATCTAGCCCTGGCTTACCCAAACGGACAGTTTGAGCCGAAGCGGGGGCAACGTACCGGGAGCACGAAAGTCTACCCGGCCTAGTTACTTGTCCCAACTTCGTCTTATTTGGTATGACTTTAACAGAAAGGTGGGCCACGCGCACGTGTGCACCATAAATTTAGAAGACTCAGAAAGAAGGGGGTTTCGTAGCAGTTGTATATATTCATAATTCAAATAATATTAAAGCGGTAAAAGTGTCATTTAGCACATTGGGCATATATCATGTAAAAAAAATCAGATAATAAATAAAGCCAACTATAACAATTATTTTAAGCTCGAATTCTTGAACCCTGAACCAGTGGTTCTGGGTTTCTTCCCCAGCAGAGTCGCCAGAGCTGTCACACCTCCTTTTTCCGCACCCGCGAGGGTGCGTGGGAGTTTTTCCAATTAAAGGACAATCGAGACGGGATTGGTTTATTTATTTCAGAGTCGCCACTTGGGAGATTTAGGGTGTCCCAAGTCACCAATTTTAATCCCGAATCGAGGAAAAGAATGACTCCATATTACAGTCTGCGTACCAGAAATCCGGATAAGGAATTCTGTTAACCCGGGAGAAGGTGTTAGGCATTCCCGAGTTCCGTGGTTCTAGCACGGTCGCTCAACTGTTATATTCGGCTTGATTATCTGATTTTATACAAATATGAACTTATGTGCAAATTTTATCTTTTAACCGCTTTATTATTATTGTTTTTAAAAGAAATATGAACATCGCTTAAAACACGTCTTTGGACTGCGTTACATGAAATGCACCCACAATCCGGAACACGTTTTATTTGATGTTTTGGGATTTGGATTCGGGTCGCATGAAATGCACACCCAGGCTTAAGAAAGTAAAATATTAAACACGCGCCTAAAGAGACTATCGCGTTATTATTTTGGGGAAGACCGTGAAATTCGCTAAACGGTCCTTCCGAATTCTAATTAAACCATACATTTTGTGAGGGCCCCGCAATCTATACGTTTTATTTGGCGAGGCTCGTCTCATTTTTATTTTTAAAGGATAAACCTACAATGACTATATTTTCTATTAAGTTCGTCTCTAAAATAAAAGAAAATCTCTTAATTATTTACATGCTGAAAAACGTAACTTATTAGTTATTAGTTTACGGCTAATGCGAATGGAAAATTGCGATCGAGTTTGTACAAAGAAAAACTGCTTTCATTTTATATTCTGTTATTCAATAATACTAGAACATGAGATTGACCATAATATCAAAACAGATTAATTATTCTCCGTAATTTAAACTAACATTATTAGATGAAGAAAGTATACATATGCAACCTCATTATTCATTAATCATTCAACTACATCTTTATACGAAGAAAGAAAAATTATATTCAACCACAAATCTAAACAGGAGGAATTCAACAGGAACAAAGCCTGATTAATATTTCATTTTTTGCTTCAAGCCGAGATTGTACAAATGTGTACCTGGAAACAGCAGTACAAGAACAAAAGAAGGAGAAGTCAGCAGCAGTAATAACACAGCAACAACAGATTCAGCAACATCGCAAACCAGTACAGTAGGAATAGCAGAAAACCCAGGAGACTATAAACGACTCCAAGTATAGTGAAGAAGTAAAAGGTAGGAAGGTTCTGACTATTTCAGATCTTAAGCGAGGCAATGAAGCAGTAACTATTCTTTTTCAACTTCAAAACTCTCCAAAATGAATTCTGCCCCTGTATATTCAGTGTATCCAGAATGTATATCGGGTGTATACTTCTCACTCCGCCCCCTCTTTTTTTCTTCTCTCTATCTAGTTTTTCCTCTCTTTTTTTCCACCCTTCTTCCTAAATTTTCTCTTCTATTTATAGCAAAATTTTCGAAATTTTCAGATTTGTTTTTTATTATTTTATTATTTTTTTAATTAAAAGAAATCCCACTTACAAATTGCTTTTATTTTTTTAGAAAAAGAAATCCCACCTTTATTTAACTTTTCTTTAAAAAATAAACCACTATCTTTTCTTTTTCTTTTAAAAATGCTACTTTCAATTACTTTAAATTTTTTAAATTTTCAGATATCTTTATATTTATTTTTTAATTCCAACCTTCTTTTACTTTTAAATTTTTTAAAAACTTTTTACTTTTTTTTTAAATTTTCTACATTCTTTTACATTTTTTTATTTTTTTATTTTTTATTTTTTTAAAATCATTTCCGAAATTACTATATATATATATATATATATATATATATATATATATATATATATATATATATATATATATATATTTAAAATAAAAATAATAAATAAAATAAAATATTTTCGGATTTTTTTATATATATAAAAAAACAAAAAATAAAACTATTAATAGTGATAATTCATTTTTTTTTTTTTTTTTTGGTTTTGTTTTGTGTTGGACAAAAATGAAGAAGGGGTGTTGGGTTAATGGACTGGGTCGACCCAGTTCGAAATGGACTGGGTCGTAGGGAAGATTGGGCCATTTTTTGGGCCTATAGCTTGAAATTGAAGAAGAGGCCCAATTCCGACTTTCTTTATATTTTCGCTCTCTTTTCTTCTTTTATTTTTCTAAAACTAAATTATAAAAATACTTAAACTATTATTAAGAACTAAATTAAGTTATAAAGGCGCAAATTAACTCCCAATAACAATTAACGCACAATTAAGTATTAATTAAGCATAAAATTGTATATTTGGACATTAAATGCTAAAAATGCAAACGATGCCTATTTTTGTAATTTTTAGTTTTTGTAAAACAATTTTAATTACTAACAATTGTAGAATTAAATCCTACATGCAAAATGCGACATATTTTTGTATTTTTTATTAATTTAGCGAATAAACACGCACAGACAAATACAAATAATTCTTCAAAATATCACAAAATTGTACACCAAAGAAAAATCATTTTATTTTTGAATTTTTTGGGAGTAATTCTCATATAGGGCAAAAATCACGTGCTTACACTAAGTCCTTTTCATTGTAATCATAGGCTAGTTTACATCATTTTCATTTCAGTGTGCTTCTACAGCTTTATTAGGACTAGTCTTGTAATGTTGGTTTATTTTTTTTAAGCATTATTAAGGGGGACCAAACAATCAAACATTTTCAAGCAAGCATTTTCTGGTGTCTCTCCCCCTCGACACCGCATCATTGTAATCAGCATTTTCATTCATCAATAAAATCATCATCATCATTCAAAACCCAATTCTCTCTCAGCTTCCGCAATTTGCTTACGACATTGGTTTTCCCGCACGGCACTGACAATCTAGTCTAGCGTGCGGCGAGGACCTCATTGGCGGACAGCAACCGCACTGACATCGGTTGCTTAGCCTTACGTTGCCCTTCCAAAGATCATCAGGAAGGCGTTGCGTAACAGTTGGTATCAGAGCCTAGGCTCGACATCGGACGAGGGAACATTTGCCATCATCACCATTTCTGACCATGGTGAATCATGGGGAGCGTCTAGCATCCCTAGAAGAGACGGTTGACCGATTACGACCCATCGTAGAAACGGTGCCTGATCAAAGCAACAACCTAGTGCAAAGGTTGGACGACCTGGACCGCCGAATGCGGCAGGCGGAAAATGACATTGCAAACATCAGTCGTGACTCCGACGAGGACCGACAAACGGCAGCCATCGAAACTGCCAATATTCATGGCAAATTTGAGGACCTCCAACAGGAGCGTGCCGACGATTTAGCCCATCAGCAACATGAGGCAGACAGACTAACTGCCATGCAGCAAACCATAAACGACTTGACTGACAAGCTCAACGTTGTCAATGCTGCCTTACAGAGCCTACTTCGAGAAGGCGACCATCACATCAGGGGTGCAGCAAACCTCACCCCCATTCCACAAAAGCTTAAGATACCGGAGCCAAAGCCATACGACGGATCCCGGGATGCTAAAGAAGTGGAAAACTTCATCTTCGACATCGAACAATACTTCGATGCCGTGGGCCATTTGGAGGAATCCAAAAAGGTAGCGACTGCTGCCATGTATCTTCAGGGCGATGCCAAACTTTGGTGGCGGGTCAAATACGAAGCCATCAAGGCCGGTGAAGATACTCTTCAGACATGGGACGAATTGAAGGTAGCCATACGCCTGCAGTTCTTTCCCGAAAATGTGGAATACAATGCAAGGAGAAAGCTACGGGACCTCCGCCACACCAGATCAGTGAGGGAGTACGTGCGCGAATTCTCCGCACTCATGCTAAACATACGCGACATGGGGGACAAAGACAAACTCTTCGCATTCATAGAAGGTTTGAAACCTCATGCCCGTATGGAACTACAGCGACAACGGGTAGACACCCTGCCCAAGGCCATTCAAGCTGCAGAATGCCTTGGCGATTATCATTTGGGAACTCAGAACGACAGGCCCCAGCCGTCTGTCCGAGGGGGATTCAACGGGCACCATCCCAGCAATGGTGGCCCAAGCAAAAGTGGGGGAGATCGGAGTGCATCCAAAACTAAGACTCCTCCCTCCAACAGCAACAGTGCTGCATCCATCAACAACAATCAGGGGAGAAAGCCTCCCTCAGAATGCCGTCATTGCGGCGGGGCACATTGGAACAATGAATGCCCAAACATCAAGGTCAATGCTCATCAGACTGTCGAGGATGAGACAGATGCATCAGACACATCTGAAGACAACCAGGTAGGCGCCTTCAATGCAATTGTTGGCTCTATCCCTCATGCCTTAGCGGGGACCAGTGCATGTCCTCCTAAGAAAACATCAGTCCCGATCACCAGGAAAGGGAAAGAAAAGATGGACGAAGGACCTCCTAAACAAGCGAGGACCCTCATGTTCGTCGAATTGAAAGTGAACGGCAAGCCCCTTCACGCATTGATAGACACGGGTGCCACCCACAACTACTTGTCATCAACGCAAGTAGAGCGCCTAGGTCTTGTTGTACAAAAGAGCAAAGGCCGCGTCAAGGCTATCAACTCACCACCTCAGACATTGGGTGGAACAACTACAAATGTCCCAGTGAAACTTGGCCCATACAAAGGAAGCATCGACCTGCGCATCGCAATCATAGATGACTTCGACATCATAGTGGGTTTGGAGTTCATGAGGCAAACCAACACCATTCCAGTACCATTTGCCAACATGCTCCTGATGATGGGAGAAAACGGGGCCAAGCCCTGCACCATACCATGCTTTCCCATAAAGATGGCCGCTGAAAACATCTCGGCCATGCAGTTGGAGAAGGTAGTCAACAGACATGAACCTCAGGTTCAGGCTACCCTTCGCAGCAACAATCAGCCATCATGTCATCGGCCTCAAAAGACTGGTGACGCTCATCATCGTGTGAAGACTTGTCAGCCATGCCACAAGGACAAGTCGGATCACTCATCACAGCCGGGACCCTCGCAGCCATTACATGTCCCTCAGAGACCATGGGAAAGTGTTTCCCTCAGATTCATCACGGGATTGCCCCAAGTCGGCAATCTTGCATCCATCATGGTTGTCATAGATCAGTTCTCAGACTATGCAACTTTCATAGCAGCCCCGCAAAACATCTCAGCAGAAGATACAGCTCGACTCTTCTTCTCGCACATTGTCAAACATTGGGGCCTGCCCAAAAACATTGTTAGTAGGCGCGACTCACGCTTCACTAGCAACTTTTGGACCCATCTCTTCAGGTGCTTTGGGTCAACATTGAGTCACAACACAGACATCCATCCACCATCGGATGGCCAGACAGACCGGTTCGATGACATGCTGGAGGAATATCTCCGCAACTTCGCAACCGGATCACAGAAGCATTGGGTGAAGCTCCTGGATGCTGCTCAACTGTGTTTCAATTCTCAAAAGAGCCATCATACAAACAAGAGCCCTTTTGAAATTGTTACCGGACAGCAACCGCTTCTCCCGCAAACGGTGAATGCATCAACCATGCCGAAATCTCCTCGAGCTGCCAACTTCTCGAGCGAATGGGAGCGCAACATGGAGATAGTGCGGAGCTATCTCATCAGGGCCCAAGAGCGGGCAAAAAGGTTCACCGAACAAAAGCTTTGCTTTGCCCAACATCAACCAGGGGACAAAGTAATGCTATGCATCCCAAAGCGGTACTTGTTTGCAGAAAGGACCCATGACCCTCGGCTGCAACAAAAATACATCGGGCCCCTGCCCATTGAAAAACGCATTGGGAAGTCCACATACCAGGTCAAAACTCCATCCTGGTGGAAGATCCATCCAGTCTTCCATGTCAGCCGCATGCAATCATTGCTTCGCTACAACAGCAAGCTCAAAGAACAGAGGGGCGCAGACCTCCCATCCAACAACCATCAGAATCATCATCATCATCATAAGGCTCCGAGGACGGCGCCAACTCAGGTGGGGGAGAATGTCATGGGCTGCTTTCCAGACATGCCCCATGACCCCTTGGCCGCGCCCCATGGCGGCCTAGCAAGCCTCACAATGCCTAGCGCCATGGTCGGCCCCGTGGTCTTGGCTGCGCCAAGTGACAAGCGCGCATGTGCCTCTGTCGCCCCACCGATGCCTCTCGCCAGCGCCCAAGGGCTGGCCAATGACAACAGCGCCGCGCGCCCTGACAATGCCGCGCGCGCAGATCCTGATGCCTCGCCAGCGCCCAGCTGCAGGCCCATTCCAGCAGCGCCTCGCGCACAGACCCTGATGCCAAGCACCAGTGCCCAGCCTCAGGCCAGCACATCAAGTGTCGCGCGCGCCCACAGCAACGCGCGCGCAGACCCTGACCCGCAAGACAAAGATGCTGCCATCGGACTTAGTTTTTCCTTGTAATAATCTAAGTCCTTTTCATTGTAATCATAGGCTAGTTTACATCATTTTCATTTCAGTGTGCTTCTACAGCTTTATTAGGACTAGTCTTGTAATGTTGGTTTATTTTTTTTAAGCATTATTAAGGGGGACCAAACAATCAAACATTTTCAAGCAAGCATTTTCTGGTGTCTCTCCCCCTCGACACCGCATCATTGTAATCAGCATTTTCATTCATCAATAAAATCATCATCATCATTCAAAACCCAATTCTCTCTCAGCTTCCGCAATTTGCTTACGACATTGGTTTTCCCGCACGGCACTGACAATCTAGTCTAGCGTGCGGCGAGGACCTCATTGGCGGACAGCAACCGCACTGACATCGGTTGCTTAGCCTTACGTTGCCCTTCCAAAGATCATCAGGAAGGCGTTGCGTAACAGAGCTCGTGAATTCCTCCTCCCCCCCCCCCCCCCCTATTTTTGTCTATAACTGGTAGCCAAATCAGTCGACGCAATTTCGTGGATCGTGCAAGAAGATTACATTTTTCTCAAATGCGTGCTTTGACAAATTTTTTTTTTTTTAATATCATCTGCTTTGAAAATTGACTTAACACGTCAGTCCTTCTAGACAGCACACAACGGTCAACTCTTTTTTAACGACGCCATTTCTTAACTGTCAAACTGTCACCCATGTCAATGTTAACAAAAACTAAAACAATGAAACTTCAATTATTTGCCGTACATACTTCCAAATCCTACACCCTCTATAAATACGTACCCACATATTATCTTCAGTAATCAAATAAACAGCCCCTCCTTCCTTAAAGCCAGTTGTCAACATTTTCCCATTTAACGTCAAAGAAACAGAAGCTATTGGCTGTGTTAGTTGCTAGCAATAAGAAGAAGAAGAAGGCTTAGAAATTAATTAAACATGTCAAAAGCAGCAAAGAATATGACAGTTCCAGTGAAGATAGTTGTAATCAACACACAATATATAGAGACGGATGCCAGCAGCTTCAAGTCAGTAGTTCAGAGACTAACCGGCAAGAATTCCACTGTAGAGATGGAGGTAGCCGCCGCTCCACCGCCAACCGCGGCAGCTAATTACTACCGCCACGGCTACACTAATTGGGATGATCAAAGTAGTAGAGCATTAATTTCTGAGACCGAGTCCATTGCGCGCAAACCAAGTCCAAGTTTAGGGCGGGGGATGTCATTCAACGATTTTGACAATATTTTTAAAGAGTTGCCTCCTGTGGACGACCTTCTTCGCCTTTATGCAGATGAATATCGTTCTAATTATTAGCCCACGCATGACTTGTTCCTACATGCTACTGCTTCTTTATTCTCATTTGTTGTACTAAAACATTTCTTCTACCATTATTTAATTCATTCATTCTTTATTATCCTTCTCTAGTTCTGCTGAGCCCCCAAATTTTTATGCTCTGGTCAACAAAGGGGGATTCAGGATTTTGGGAAGGTTAGGCTGAGAGGTGGATTCAAGATATAAATTTTACGGGTTCAACCTTTAGTTTTTACTATTGCAATTATAAGCTCAAAATTAATTTTTTAAAAATAATAACTTTCTTCCATCTATATCTATATTTCATGTCGAAAATGGTGGGATTAGTTGAACCCCTTGACTATATGCTACATCATCAACTGTTACTAGTTTTAATATACACATTCCGCTTAATCATATAAGATTATACGGTGCCAAAAAAATATAAATTTTAATGTGCTAATTTTTTTGAAAGAATAAACAAAAGAAAGAAAGAAAAACTACTTAATTAATAGGGAGGTGCACCCAATAACAATCGCATCATATGATACTTAGTGTTTGGGTGCACCCACATATACTTAAGTATTTTTGAAAAAATTAAATTATACTAACATTTACGATACGATTCATGATCTAGGGAGACGATAAAAGAAGAATGCGAGAAGTTCATATTCTCCAGATTCTACTATACACCAGGTAGTGAGAATGAAAAAAAACATAAGCTACCTCATTCGTGCTCCCGTCTTTCCCGCTGCCATCTTCGGTGGATGCGTACACGTGTCCTATAGAACCCCTCTACATAAACCCTTGCTGGTTAAGTGATATTTGCGTCCTATAGCTCTGACCTGGCCTCAGTAATTATTACCTTCTATAACTATTTGAATCACGAAATTATATCTAAAATTTTCTGGATCGTCTCAGACTCGCACTGGTATTCGTAGGTGTTAAAATTAATCTTTTTAATATAATTTACTAGATACGTAGCTTCTAGTAATTATGTACATCCAAGTAATCCTTTTGTGCAATGACTTTGACCAATTAGAAGCATCTATTTTTCTCTAACAAGCAAATCGATATTTTTATAATTTAAGACAATAATGTTCGTAAGATATGACGCACACACTAATTAGGTCTAAATCTAGCTAGTAGACGGTAAAAGATGTAGTAGCCATTTATATATGGCAGCAGCAATTAATCTTTTTATCCCTCGTTACGCTCCACATACTGTATACGGTCAAAATCGGGTTTGTCTTTTTTGTGAGACTGATCGAGGCTGGAGCATGATAAGTGAGGGATCGACTTTGATTTATATCGGACCGTGGCACAGAGATGGATTACTAAGTTCATGAATCAATGACCGATCAAGATCGAGACCAGTTGTGATCGAGATCGAAGTGACATAGAGATCGAGCGAGATCGAAGGAAGCCGGATAAGTCGAATAACAGAAAGCTGAGATATCCGTGATCGGGCAAGGATCGTGGCGGAAATCTCGGCACGTATCAAGTCAAGACCGGTTATTTAGTCAATCATGGAATTTCCTTCTGTATTTGGAATTGTACCATAAGTAGAATTCCTCTACTATATAAAGAGGGTTCTAATCATTTTGTAATCATCATATTCACGCATAACAAAGCAATACATTACATTTTCTCTTTTAAGCTCTGTTGTTCAGTTCATATTTTTCATTAGCATACTCTGTTAGAAAAATAATAATCGAAAAAAAAAGAAATTGAAGAAGGCTTGAGGCGTGAGAACGATTTTCCTTAAAGAAGATATTGCCCGTATACAAAATGAGGAAATACAAACAATCTTCTTCAGGATATAACAAGCCAAGAATATACTGCAGATTTTTCTATATCCACTTTGTTGGAAGAACTTCTATTTATAGGCAACCATCAGACCTTTTCAAAAGGATGTGTTCTTTCATAAACAGACGCATCTGTTTATTCAAATAAATGTAAAATTTAAATTTAAAATAAAACAAATTTAATTGTAGAAATAAATAAATAAAATTATTTATTTTAGGTCCGACCCGGCCCGCGCCCAAGCCCCAAGTCCAAGTCTTTGATATTAATATATATATATAATATAATATATATTTATTTGCACACATATAAGAGTATGTGTTCTAAATTAAACACATAAAAGGACAAGGACTTAAAAGGCACAAAAAGTGGCCTTGCACCACCGATGTGGGACAAGCCTACTTTTCCAACATCAATAACAAACTATCTTTCAATCCCCCACTAGTTTGTTATATTTTTCATAATATTACATATTGGAGAGTATCTTATTTTGATTTGAACTTTCCATTAGTGTAAATATCTTAAAGTCTTGACGAAGTTATTGGTACCTTAAAGGTTTGAATCACAACTCCTTGTGTCAAAATCGAAAATATCACACGCACAATATTATACAGTAGCTAAGAAAATTCAGTATTTGCTTTAGCACATTTATGGCCATGAGCTCATCCTGACTTCATGAATATTTACAAGATCAACCTCTTAAACCTTGCTTAAAGCGGCACCACTTCAATATTCATATAGGTGAAATTAGCTACAATGTTCCTGTTACTACAAACATTTACTAATTTTATTAAGATTTAATTCAACCTCTTTGTGTAACAGTTTGCACCATGAAGTTTGTTATTTTTCTCTAGTTATTTCAGATATTTAACAACTTCTTGACTCCTCCCATAACAATATGTAGTACATTGGAATTAAGGCTCCGAAAGGAGACCAATGCTTAAGCAATACAAAACAACTTGTTATTACCTCATTGAACTTATTTTGTTAGAGTGTATACCAACTCAAAGTTGGGTTCCTGGTGCTTGTATTCAATTTAGAGGTTTTAGCCCCATTCCTTCACAAGTTTGTTGTACTACATTTCTCGTCAATGGTTTGGTAAATGGATCTGCCAAATTCTTATTCGATCTCACATACACAATAGTTATAGTCCTATTTGTGACTAATTCTCTTATATAAGCGTGCCTCCGGTTTATATGTCTTGATTTCCCATTATATATCTTATTGTGAGCCACACACATGGTAATCTCACTATCACAAAATACAGAAATGGCTGACATAGGTTGTGGATACAACTTTATATCTAATAACAGGTTCCTCAACCATTCTGCTTCTTTCTCAGCAGCTGCTAATGCTATGAATTCAGATTCCATCGGAGAATAAAAAATACAAGTTTGTTTCTTGGATGCCCAACTAGTGGCACCACCTCCCAAAGTAAATATCCATCCTGAAGTGGATTTATTATCATTAACACTAGTAATCCAACTTGCATCAGAATATCCCTCTAAAATAACGGGAAAACCATTATAGCAAATGCCCAAATATTTTGTATATTTTAAATATCCAAGTACTCTAGTTATTGCTTTCCAATGATTATTACTTGGATTATTATTAAACCTTGAAAGTTTACAAACAACAAATGCTATATCAGGTCTTGTACAATGCATTTTAATTACATCATACTACCTATTCCACTTGCATACTCTAATTGGGCTATTGCTCTTCCAGTATTTTCAGTTAGCTTGATACTGGAGTCATAAGGAGTATTAAACTCCTTTATGCCTAAATGACTGAACTTAGCAAGGATCTTATCAATATAATGCGATTGTGATAAAGTCATTCTTTTGTTCTCTCTTTTCACCTTTATGCCTAGAATAATATCTACTTCATTTAGGTCTTTCATCTTAAAAACTGAAGTTAGATAATTCTTGGTTTCAGTAATACTAAGCATATTTGTACCAAAAATTAGCATGTCATCAACATATAGACAAATGATAACTCTGTATTATTTTGTGAACTTGGAGAAGATATATTTGTCAGCATGATTATGTATAAATCCATTTGAAAGTACATCACAATCAAATCTTTCATGCCATTGTTTATGTGCTTGTTTCATACCATAGAGAGACTTTATCAATTTACATACTTTCTTCTCATTTCCTGGAAGAACAAAACCTTCTGGTTGCTGCATATAAATATCTTCACTAAGGTTTCCATTTAAAAAGGCCCTTTTAACATCCATTTGATGCACATACAAGTTATATATAGAAGACAACGATAAAAGCACTCTAATGGACGTTATTCTTGCTACAGGAGCATAAGTATCAAAATAGTCTATGCCTTATTTTTGAGTGAAACCTTTTGCTACTAATCTTGCTTAGAAGGTTTGGATAGAACCGTTTGTATTATACTTCCTCCGAAAGACCCATTTACAACCTATGGATTTTGATCCATTTGGAAGATTAACTAAAACCCAAGTATTGTTGGACATTATTGAATCCATTTCATCATTAATAGCCTCTTTCCAGAAGGCAGCATCTCGAGAAGCCATAACTTCTTGAAATGTCTTTGGGTCTTCTTCAACATTTAATAAGATAGGAATTTGATTATAGACATTTTTTCTATCTCCTTCTACAAGAAAGACTAAGGACTGTGAAGAGATAAAATCAGAATCAAGACATTTTTCTTTCCTTATTCTTTGACTCTTTCTTAGTTCTATTTGTATATTGTCACTTTTCTTTTTTACTTGTAGTAATTTTGGAATGTGACAATCTATATGCATTATTATCACTTTCATTTGATTCAGTCATTTCCTCTTCAACAGTGTTATGTAAAAATTTATTTTCAATAAATTCAACATGAATAAATTCTATTATAACATTAGATTCTAGATCCAACAATCTATATTCCTTAGAATTTTGAGCATATCCAACAAAAACACTTTAAATTCCTCTAGGACCTAGTTTTGTTCTTTGGTGATCATGAATTCTATAGAATGATATACACTCCCACACTTTAAAATAATCTAAATTAGGTTTTCTATTATTCCAAAGTTCATATGGTGAAACATGTAAGCTTTTGGAAGGCACCCTATTTAATATGTGACAAGCTGTTAAAAGTGTTCACCCCATAAATTATGTGATAAATATGCATTCATTAACATAGCATTAATCATATCAACTAAAGTTCTATTTTTCCTTTCAGCCAAACCATTTTGTTGTGGTGTATAAGGAGCACTTGTTTGATGTATCTAACCATTCTCTTCACAAACTTATTAAATTCAGAGGAAAAATATTCTCCACCTCTATCACTATGAAGAATCTTAATCTTAGTATTCTTTTGATATTTCACAACAAATTTATATTCTTTAAACTTCTGAAATGCTTCATATTTTGTTCTAAGCAAGTAAACATATGTGAATCTAGAATAATCATCTATAAAGGTAATAAAATATCTCTTGCCTCCTCTGGTTAACTTTCCATTTAGTTCACATATATCAAAATGTACTAAGTGTAACAATTCACTAAATCTTTTAGTTTTACGAAAAGGTTTCTTAGTCATTTTTGCGTGTATACATATTTCACATTTTTTCACATTATCATGCTTGCAAGAAATATATCCATTTTTGGACATATAATTTAACGAACCAAAATTTAAATGTCCTAGTCTAGCATGCCATAAATAAGAATTGGACTTAACAATATAAGCAGAAACTTAGTTTATTCAATTAATACTAAGTTTGAACATGCCATCACAAGTGTAGCCCTTTCCAACAAATAAACCATTCTTAGATACTATTACATGATCAGATTCTATGACTATCTTGAAGCCTCTTTTAGACAACAAACTAGCAGACATCAAGTTCTTCTTCATGTCGGGAACATGGTACACATTTAGCAATGTTAGCTTCTGTCCAGAAGTGAAATTGATCTCAACACTTCCTTTTCCTGCAACATCTACAGTCATATGATTTCCTATGAGAACCTTCTCGGGTTCCTTCACTTCTGCATAAGTCTTGAACATATTCTTCTCATAACAGACATGAATGGTGGCACCCGAATCCAACCACCAGTCTTGACTCTTAACAACAATAACAACCATGTTTAATTCTGTAACCATATTACATGGTACTACAGAAACCATTGCAACCAAGCCTTGTGAAGAACTTTCAACTGTGTTTGCTTTTGCTTTTTCAGACCTTCCCGAGTTTCCAGAATTTCCATGGTTAAAGTTAATTCCTGCTTTCTTAAACCCGCAATCACGGATCTTGTGGCCTTTCTTTCCACAATGATGACATTTCAAAGTATTCCTTTTTTTTAAATTGAGGCTTATTTGAAACTTTTAGATTTTTGTTTCCATCTCCATTATTATTCTGACTAACATTATTAGTTGTGGAACTCGAAGGTTGCATAAAATTATCACGAATTCTCACTTTCAATTTGAATGTGAGTCCGAAACTGTTCCACAGTCAATTTCTCAGAAGAATGCAGGATCTTCTTTCTATAGTCATTCCAAGAAGAAGGCAGTTTGGAAAGTATAGCACCGATTTGAAGTGCATCAGGAATTTTAACTTCAAGATCAGTTAGTTTTGAAACTAAGATTAGCAGTTCATGAATCTGATCCATGATGGGTTTTGTATCAACCATTTTAAATTCGAAGTACTTTAAAGATAGAAATTTATCAATACCTCATTTCTCTTTTTTCATAAGCACTTTGCAATGTCGTCCAGATTTCCCTTGGAGACTTCAAATTTTTATACAGATCATAGAGACGATCTGTTAATGTATTCAGAATATGTCCCCGATACACCAGTTCATCATCTTCCCGTTTCTTCCTCATTGTTTTCACTTCATCAGAATCTTCTGCAGTGGGTTCTAGCAAAGCATGCAATTGCGGATCAAGAATATAAAAAGTCTTCAAAGCAGTCAGTAGGAAAATCATCTTGTCCTTCTAGCGAGTAAAGTTTGATCCATCAAAACAGTCGAGTTTGATGAACTCTTTTGGATTTTCAACAGCAGACAGAATGTTCTCCATAGCAGATTATCTCTTTAAGATTGTTAGAAAAATAATAATCGAAAAAAACGAAATTAAAGAAGGCTTGAGGCGTGAGAATGACTTTTCTTAAAGAAGATATTGCCCGTATACAAAATGGGGAAATACAAACAATCTTCTTTAGGATACAACAAGCCAAGAATATATTACAGATTTTTCTATATCCACTTTGTTGGAAGAACTTCTATTTATAGGCAACCATCAGACCTTTTCAAAAGGATGTGTTCTTTCAAAAACAGATGCATCTGTTTATTCAAATAAATTTAAAATTTATATTTAAAATAAAACAGATTTAATTGTAGAAATAAATAAAAAATAAAATATTTATTTTAGGTCCGACCCGGCCCGCGCCCAAGTCCAAGTCCAAGTCCAAGTCCAAGTCCAAGTCTTTGATATTAATATATATATATATATATATATATATATATATATATATGTATGTATGTATGTATGTATGTATGTATGTATGTATGTATGTATGTATGTATGTATGTATGTATGTATGTATGTATTCACACACATATAAGAGTATGTGTTCTAAATTAAACACATAAAAGGACAAGGACTTAAAAGGCACACAAAGTGGCCTTGCACCACCGATGTGGGACAAGCCCACTTTTCCTACATCAATAACAAACTATCTTTCATACTCAGTTGGTTCGAGGGCGATCTACCTTGAGGGCCATAACTGCTCATTACATTGGTTTGCTTTATTTTACATTTAATTTCTAACATTAATTTACATATTTCTCAGTTTGTGCCAATTAAAATCACGTATCCTTAAAAACCACAGTTTAAATTCAATTGTTATCCGATTTTAAGGGTAGACAATTTGGCATCCACCGTAGGGCAAAGAATAATAGTGATTCCTTGGTATAAATTTTCGTAACACACACACTATTTTACACTTTTTCTTTGAAGTTTCTTTGATTACAGGGTTAAAAAATGTCAAACTCTTACTCAGCACCTCAACACATTGGCAATGATCTCAGCCACCACGACAAAAATGAGAACATTGCAACAGGAAACCCCCTGCTGGCCTCGATGGCGTTCCAGCTGTAGATCCAATCGATGTGAGTTCAAAAGTTGCCATCAATGGAAATTTGGTCGTCGACCAACAAAATAACATTTGCAGGGGTACCCGATCAGCTACTCAGAACGCATACGACGGTGAAGATGATAGGATCAGCCTGCGGGTGATCTTTGAAATGTTGCAGGCTCACCAGGCAGCAATAGCCCAGTTTCAAAACCAGACCACGCTCCGAGTAGGGTCGAGCTCGAACCAACCCAGGAAGTCATATATAGAGTTGAATCGGCCTCGAGGAAACCAAATGAGAAGGAGTCGAAGACTAATCCAGCTATCATAAAAATGCTCGAAGAATTGACAAAGCTAATCAAGACTGGGGAAAAGAGGACCGAGAAAAACAATAAGAAGGAGGAAACTTACAACTCCAAGGTCGACCAAATCCTAGGGGCACCTCTGATATTGAAAGGACTAGATTCCAAAAAGTTTGTACAAAAAACTTTTCCCCCGAGTGCGGCTCAAAAGCCAATCCCCAAGAAGTTCTGTATGCCCGAGATTCTGAAGTATAAGGGGACAACAGATCCAAATGAACACGTCACCTCATACATGTGTGCCATCAAGGGAAATGACCTAGAAGTTGACGAGATTGAATCCGTATTGTTGAAGAAATTCGGGGAGACCCTATCGATAGGTGCTATGATTTGGTATCGTAACTTACCACCTAATTCTATTGATTCGTTTGCTATGCTTGCAGATTCTTTTGTAAAGGCACACAAAGGAGATATTAAGGTCGCTACAAGAAAGTCAGAAATTTTCAGGGTAAGGCAGAAAGACAATGTGATACTCAGGGAATTCATATCTCGATTCCAAATGGAACAAATGGATTTGCCACCGGTCATTGAAAATTGGGTTGTTCAAGCTTTTACTCAAGATCTCAACGTTTGGAGTTCCGTTGCTTTACAGCAGTTGAAGTAGAATTTAATCGAATATCCAGCTGTAACTTGGGCCGATGTGCATAATCGGTACAAGTCAAAAATTAGGGTCGAGGACGACTAGTTAGGGGATCCTTCCGGGTCCGTTTATCCAAATAGGCCCATCGACAGAATTAAAAGGTATATCAACTGGTAACCACAGTCGAACAGAGATCGATATCAGCCATACGGTGGAGACCAAAGAAACAATGGGCCTAGATGCAACCCCGTTCGAAATGATAGAAGGATTGATCGAGGACAGAGCTCCCAAGGACTCGTGATCAAGAGTGGTTTTGATAGGGATGCCAGGCCCAAAGAAGCACATCCGCTATCGTGTCAGCCATCAGACGTATCAAAGATACCAGATGGACTCGACCTTTGCAGATCGATCCGTCCCAGAGAAATACAAATCAAATATGCAAGTAGCATGGTACCTATGACAATAAAACAAAAGATTGTAGGCAACTAAGGGAGGAAGTAGCCCGATTGTTCAACGAGAGGAATCTTAGGGAATTCTTAAGTGATCGGGCTAAGAACCACTTCAAAAATAGAGACTCAAACAGATAGAACGAGCAAGAAGAGCCACAACACATGATTCACATGATCGTTGGAGGGGACGATATAACTCAAGGATTTAAACACACCAAGGTGTCGACACAAAGGAGAAACGAATTCGGGACTACTTACCAGAAGTGACCTTTTCTTTGAATGATGAGGATGCAGAAGGAATCGAACAACTCCCAAACGACGCACTGGTAATATCTGTACTTATGAATAAAATTCAAGTTAAACATGTTTTGATTGATCTAGGTAGCTTGGCCAACATAATTCGATCGAAGGTCGTAGAACAGCTCGACCTATAGGATCAGGTTGTACCCGTGCCCCAAGTTCTAAACGGCTTCAATATGGCATGTGAAACCACGAAAGGCGAGATAACTTTGCCAGTAAATGTGGCCAGGACCATCTAAGAAACAAAGTTCCATGTGATCGAGGGCGATACGAGGTATAATGCCTTATTCGGGAGACCCTGGACCCATAACATGAGGGCAATACCTTCGACCCTTCACCAGGTTCTAAAGTTCCCAACTCCAGAGGGGGTCAAAACAGTCTACGAGGAGAAACTCGTTGCCAAGGAAATGTTTTCCATCAACGAAGTGATACCGATATCGACGATCTCATCAACAAAAGGCTCAAGTTCAAATAGAAAGCAGGAGGTTAAATAGCAACCACAAACATCGGCCTCAACCCAACCGGAGGAGCAGGGGACTTATGAGGATGATAACTATATGGTACCTCGATCTTTCATAATCCCCAATGATTCTGACGCCACAAAGTCAACGGCCGAGGAGCTGGAATAGATCATATTGATCGAGCATCAGCCCAATCGAAAGGTATACCTAGGCACACGGTTAACTCCCGAGTTCAGGAAAAAACTTATTCAATTTCTTATAGCTAATATGGATTGTTTTTCCTGGTCCCATCTCGACATGATAGGGATCCCACCGGAGATCACTACTCATAAACTAAGTTTGGACCCGAAGTTTCGCCCGGTGAAACAAAAAAGGAGGCCTCAGTCCAAGGCCAATCACACTTTCATCAAAGATGAGGTAACCAAACTTCTCAAAATAGGATCCATCCGGGAAGTAAAATATCCCAAATTGTTAACGAATGTAGTAGTAGTCCCTAAAAAGGGAAACAAGCTTAGGATGTGTGTAGACTACAAAGATCTAAATAAAGCATGCCCCAAGGATTCTTTTCCCTTGCCTAACATTGATCGCATTATCGATGCCACGACCGGCCATGAGATCCTTAGTTTTATCGACGCTTATTTCGGGTACAACCAAATACAATGAACCCGGAAGACCATGAAAAGACTTTGTTCATCACTAAGTATGGTACCTATTGTTATAATGTAATGCCATTCAGACTAAAAATGTTGGTGCAACATACTAATGCCTAGTAAATAGAATGTTTAAAGAAGAAATAGGGAAATCTATGGAAGTTTATATTGATGACATGCTAGTTAAATCCCTGCGAGAAGGGGACCATTTAAAGTATTTGCAGGAAACTTTCAATATACTGCGGAAGTACAATATAAAGCTTAACCCAAAAAATTTCACGTTCGGGGTTGGCTCGGGCAAGTTTCTTGGTTTCATGGTGTCCGATCGAGGGATCGAGATCAACCCACGATAAATCAAAGCTATTAAGGATATCACGGTCATAGATAATATAAAGGTTGTGCAGAGGCTAACAGGGCGCATAGCTACTCTAGGGCGATTCATCTCGAGATCCTCGGATATGAGTCACTGATTCTTCTCACTTCTTAAGAAAAAGAGCAATTTCGCATGAACTCCGGAATGCCAACAGGCCTTGGAGGAACTAAAGCTGTATTTATCGATCCCGCCGCTGCTACATACCTCGAAAGTGGACGAGCAACTTTACTTGTACTTGGCAGTCTCGGAGATAGCAGTAAGTGGAGTCCTGGTCCGAGAAGAACGAGGTATGCAATTCCCTGTCTACTATGTGAGTCAGACCTTAGGTGAGGCCGAAACTAGATATCCGCACTTAGAAAAATTAGTGCTTGCTTTAATAAGCGCCTCTAGGAAACTAAAAACATATTTCTAATGTCATCTAATATGTGTTGTGACAACTTATCCTCTTCGAAATATTTTGCACAAACCCGAGCTTTCGGGTCGATTGGCCAAATGAGACGTGGAAATCAGTGGGTACGATATTGAGTATCGACCTCGAACCGCCATCAAGTCTCAAATCTTGGCAGACTTTGTGGCTAACTTCGCACCGGCCCTTGTACCCAAGGTTGAAAAAGAAGTGCTGATAAAAATGGGTACATCTTCGGGAGTCTGGACCCTCTTTACGGACGGTGCTTCGAACGTGAAGGGGTCCGGACTAGGCATCATGCTAAAATCACCCACGGGTAATATTGTTAGACATTCTATCAAAACTACAAAATTGACTAACAATTAGGCCGAGTATGAGGCCATGATTGCAGGTCTCGAACTAGCTAAAAGTTTGGGAGCGGAGGTCATAGAGGCTAATTGTGATTCCTTCCTCGTGGTAAACCAAGTTAACAGGACTTTTGAAGTCTGAGAAGACCGAATGCAGAGGTACTTGGACAAACTATAGATGACTCTACATCGATTTAAGGAATGGACCTTGCAACACATACCTCGAGAACATAACAACAAGGCTAATGCTCTTGCCAATCTGGGTTCATCGGTCGAAGACGACGAACTCAACTTGGGACTGTGTACAACTCATGGGATCGGTGATCGAAGAAGGCCACGCCGAAATAAACTCCACGAGTTTGACCTGGGATTGGAGAAACAAATACACAGAGTACTTAAAGAACATAAAGCTTCCATCAGACCCAAAAGAGTCGAGAGCTCTGCGCACAAAGGCAGCACAGTTCACTTTGTCCGAAGACGGAACGCTATTTAGTAGGATGTTCGATGGACCATTGGCAATATGTTTGGGACTGGGAGATATCGACTACGTCCTACGGGAGTTCACGAAGGAACTTGTGGAAATCATTCCGGTGCTGAATCGTTGGTCCACAAAAGTAATTAGAGCACGGTACTACTGGACCGATATGGAGAAGGACGCAAAGGGGTTTGTTCGAAAATGCGACAAATGCCAAAGGTATGCGCCAATGATTCACCAGCCCGGAGAGCAACTCCATTCAGTCTTATCCCAATGGTCGTTCATGAAATAGGGAATGGACATCGTCAGCCTTCTTCCATCGGCCCTAGGTAAAGCTTAGTTTATTTTATTTATGACTGATTATTTTTCTAAGTGGGTTGAATCACAGTCTTTCGAGAAAGTCAGAGAAAAAGAAGTCATAGACTTCATTTGGGACCACATCATATGTCGATACGGGATGCCCTCCGAGATCGTATGTGATAATGGAAAGCAATTTATTGGCAATAAAGTGACTAAATTTCTCGAGGATCACAAGATCAAATGAATCCTATCGATGCCTTATCATCCCAGCGGGAATGGACAAGCCGAATTAACCAACAAAACCATCATTCAGAACTTTAAGAAGAGATTGACCGACGCCAAAAGGAAGTGGAGAGAGATACTACCCAAGGTTCTATGGGCCTACCGCACAACATCGAAATCCAGTACCGGAGCAACACCATTCTCGTTAGGTTATGGCACCGAAGCTCTAATCCCGGTCAAAGTTGGAGAGCCTAGCATCAGATTTTGATATACAACAGAGGAGTTAAATAACGATGCCATGAATACAAGCCTAGAATTGTTGGACGAAAGATGCGAAGCCACCATCGTCTGATTGGCCGCCCAAAAATAGCGGATCGAAAGGTACTACAATCGAAGAGCGAATCTTCAACATTTTAACATCAGGGACTTGAAGTCACCCTCAACACCCATAATCCGAATGAAGGGAAACCGGGAAGGACCGTACCAGGTTCTCGAAATCACCAGAGTTCGGACAATTACCCCCACGCTCGGGGATTGCGGTCCGAAAAATAAACGAGATTGAATTATTAAAACTTCGAGATCATAAGACCTTTTAGGCAAATCTCGATTTTTATAGGCCACGGCCACCCCACTAGGGGATTGACACTTCGGGCAAGCTCGAAGTAAAATGGGTCAATAATCCCAAGGGGCAAATCCCGAACTAAAAAGGCTACAACCAAATTAACACGGTTCGGAGACGTCCGAATTCCGTAACAAAACAGGCCTTTGAATTCTTTCATAAACCGGTTAAAAGGGCTATCACCCGGCAAAATCATAAAAGGCTTCAATTATATCAAGCCTCGAAAACTCTAATGAGTACAAAATTGTTTGAACTCTCAAACAGTTCCTTATTTCTTACTAAGGCATTACATCCTTTGTGAAAACGAATGATAAACAAATGGAAAATTTTGAAAGCCGAAAAGGGTAAAAAGCCTTTTATATATGATTAAATGATCGTTTTACAAAGGCCAGATCGGCCAAATACAAAACTTACAAAGGCCTAAGGGATGCTTTCACTTCGAGTTCGAGAGATCATTCTCACTCGACTAGAAGGCCTAAGGGATACCTTATTCTGAGTTCGAGTATGTCCCCACTCGACCATTAAGCTTAAAGGCTACATAAATTCAAGTTCGAATAATCATTCAGGGTCCATCGATTGGACACGGTCGAGGACAGTACTTATTATCGGTCCTTATTATCTCGATCTTGGACCTTCGAATGCAGCATCATTTTATAACAACATTATAAATTTATGCTAAGGCATTATGACCTTTGAATAGATCAAAAGGACAACATACTCATGAAATGTGGAAGGGAATATTTTTATATATATTCATCAAAACTTTTTACAAAGGCAACACGGCCCGATAAAAATTCTTTACAAAGGCCGAAGCAACCTCAACAAAAATTCAAAAAACTATCTAAAAGCCTAAGTGGACTGGTCATCTCTGGGAGAGGCATCTCTGCCCTTGGAGTCTTCTCCACTTACGGATTCGCTAAAGCTTCCAGACTCGTCGTCATTCTCGGCATAAGCTAAACTCCATGCTTCATCTTCAAGCTCCTTAGCACTCTCGATCTCAGTTGTGAGATCAAAGCCTCGAGCATGGATTTCCTCGAGGGTCTCCCTTCGAGATTGAAATTTGACATGCTCTACGACCTTCTCCGCTCGAACTTAAGCGACCTTAGCAACCTCCTTTTATCGAATTTGAGCGGCTTCAGAATAGGCCTGGTAGATAGCCACCATTTCATTAGAATTGACCTTGGATGCCCTGACTTCATATTTGGCCGCTTCGAGCTCCGCGACCAGATTCGCCCAAGCAGAAACTGCTGAACTTAACTGGGACTGGAGCTCCTTGACTTTCTTGGCCTGTGCCAATATTTCCTCTTTCATACCTCGAAGCTTGTTTTGAGCCGAGACCAGTTGGGCCCGAGCTATTTCCTTCTCTAAGGCCAGGCGCTCCATTTTCTCCCTCCAGCCTTCGGCCTTGGTTTTTTGTGCATTATCCTCTTAACGGAGTTGCCTGATCACGTCGAGCTTTTGTTGGACCTGCAGGTTCGAACCATTAGATACCACGCCCAAATCGCCATCACTAACTTCAAATATTCTTCTTATCTTCTCGACCAGTTCGGTGTGGTCTTTCTGAGCCATTTCAAGCTCAGCGCGGAGGCCTTTATCTTCCCCTTCTCTTTGCTCGTTGAGAAGCTTGAAGGCATATTTTTCCTCAGTAAGCCCTCAGACCTCATCCTCATACTGACTCATCTCCCCTCGGAATCGTAGGAAAGCCTCATGATGAAGCACCGAAGCCTACAAAGATAGAGAAGGAAGTTATATAAATGAAGAAAAGTCTAAGTACGAAAACTGACATTAGCAGGGAAATTTGGGATTACCCGATTTAGAGTTTGTTGGGCCTTGTTAAAAAGACTAGGTGTTTCCATCTCATCCATCTTGGCTTTGTCTTCTTAGGTGACCAAGCATCGGAGGTGGATAGCCACCCCTATGGGGGTAGAGAGAACCTGAGCATCCTCCGAGACCGAGATGGCGATTGATCGTTTACACCCAGGATCGATGCTGGGGGGCCGGGAACTGGTCAGTCAGTTAAAACTCGAGGAAGATTCATTTGAGCCTTTCTTTGATACTTCCAAGTCACCTAAACCAGTGATGTCTTCCACTCCAACAAAGTAACCACAGAAAGGGTCTTCGGCCCCATGAACCCCTTCCTCGTGGCAAGTTTCCATCGCTTGAGCATCCTTGATTGTCGAATCAGAGAATAAAGGAAATGAAGGGGAATCTGCAATCTCTATCGCCCCAAGTAAATCTTTTAAGGCGTCGCCTGGAACTAGGCTCTCTTAATATCGTGCGAAAGAGTTCTTCTTTACCGAGAAGATTGGCATGACTATTTCTATAAGTAATAGAATGTATGAAGTTTCATCTTGGGGGGCCTCGGACATGGTTTCTACATCAGCATCCGTCGCCTCCTCAATAGCCTTCTCACCTCGAGGGGAAGGGATTTCAGCTCGCTCTAGCTCGGGGACTTCGGTTGAGGCTTCCCCCTCGGGCTCACTAAGTCGAGGCGGAGCAGTCTCAGCTCCCGCCGGCTCAGAGATTTTTTGAGCATCAGCGCCGACTCACGATCAGGACACCATCTCGGTTTCTTCTTCATCCTATTTGGGCTAATCTAGTAGCCGACGGACTGATTCCATTATTAGAGGGATGACATTTCCCTTACGGGTTCACCTCTTTTGGGCTTCTCCTCATCCAACTTCATGTAACTCGGAGCCCCTCTCCTCTTCCGCTCTTTCTTTTGCTTTGAAGCAGATGGTTGGGGACGGTTTTCTTCATTGCTAGATGGGAGCTTCATCAATAGGTCCTTCCCAAGACCTGCAAAAGAAAGATGAGTAAGATCGAGAAAAAATTCGTAGAATGGTCAAAATTGTCGAGTCATAGAGGAAAACAAAAATTTATCATGGTTTCGGGCCTTCCATTGACCCTTCTCCAAATCACTCCATGCGCGCTCAATATGTGTCGACTTCGATACTAGGCTCCTGACCCAGTTCTCGAGTTGGGGAATCACACCCGACATCCATGCAATGGCTGCACCAAGTAAAACGCCGATAAGAAAGGATGAAAAAATGAAGACAATAAGCAGAAATTAATGAATGGAGTTGCACTTACGCCTCATATTCCTTTTTTCAAGAAATCACATACTCTCGGCCGGGATCAAGTTCGAGGTCTTCACTCGGACAAATCAGCCCATCCAACCCCAATCCTCATCCTCATCCTCATCTATGCTCGAGAAAGGTGCCTTAGATACCTAACGTTAAAGCTTTATTAGTCCCCCTCAATAGAGTCAGGGGCTATATAGGCGTATGAGGTGATCGAGGGTAAAGGGAAGCCCATTGACTTGGCTCACGAAGAAGCGGAGCAATATCACTATCCTTCATAAAGAGGGGTGAATCTGACTGAGCGTCACCTCATACTTCTTGCAGAAGTCTATAATGACCGGGTCCAAAGGACCAAATGTGAAAGGGGAAGTGTAAATACTTAGAAACCCTTCCACATGGATAGTGATTGACTCCTCAGGAGAGGGCACCACCACATGCTTATCAACCCAGTTGTAGTCCTCTTTTAACTTGGTCGAGGAGATCACCGGTGATTGTGCATATGTACCTCGATATTGGCTCACATCGACCCGCAACCGATGGGGTCTTTTCTACCTTGAAGTTGGATTCAACGACGCCCTCTCCAGGAACAAACTTTTCAGGGTGTGGCTCCGCCATTGGTTGCTCCCCGACCGGCCGGGACCAGGAAACAGCTTCCTTTTGCGGAATAGTTTTTGAAGTCTTAGCAATTTTTACTTTTGCGAGTGAAGAAGAATGGAAACTAAGAAGAAAAACTTGGTATTTTGTGATGTAAGAGGCAAAGAAACACCAAAGGTCTGGGAGTTCAGAGCTTTTAGGGAGGCAAAGGATTTTGGAGATTATAGCAAAGAAGATTTGAAAGTAAAGTTTGGGCAAAAGAAGGGAGATACATTTATAGGTTGAAGACGACAGTTCAGAACTAGTAGTGGCCGACAACAACTGACAGGCATTTAATGCCTCGATATCCGAACTGACGGGATGTTTCAGTACCCACTTATCACTGACATCATGGACAGGCTCGCCGCTTACGTCATGACCCATCGAGGTGGGATTGGAAAATATCAAGTCGTTTCTTGTCGTTACTCTCCAAAAAATGAGGGGACTATCTGTATACGGTCAAAATCAGGCTTGCCCTTTTTGTGAGACTGATCGAGGCAAGAGCATGATAAGTCAGGGATATGCTTCTATTTATATCAGACCATGGCACGAAGATGGATTGGTAAGATCATGAATCAATGACCGATCAAGATCGAGACCATCCGTGATCGAGGCCGAAGCGGGATAGAGATCGAGCGAGATCGAAGGAAGCCAGCTAAGTCGAATAACAGAAAGCCGAGATATCCGTGATCGGGCAAGGATCGTGGCGGAAATCTCGGCACGTATCAAGTCAAGATCGGTTATTTAGACAATCATGTATTTCCTTCTGCATTTAGAATTGCATTATAAGTAGAATTCTTCTACTATATAAAGAGGGTTATAATTATTTTATAATCATCATTTCACGCATAACAAAGAAATATATTACATTTTCTCTCTTAAGCTCTGTTGTTCAGTTTATATTTTTCATTAGCAAACTGAGTTGGTTCGAGGGCGATCTAGCTCGAGTGCCATAACCGCTCATTACATTGGTTTGTTTTATTTTACAATTAATTTCTAACATTAATTTACATATTTCTCAGTTTGTTCCAAGTAAAATCACGTATCCTTAAAATTACAGTATAAATTCAATTGTTATCCGATTTTAAGGGTAAACACATACTCATTTGAAGAGTAAGGGTTCAACTTATTCTAAGACATTACACGCAAATTACTTTTATCAGTTCTAAAAGTCTTTACCAACTTATTTTTATAAATAATTTCTATATAGTGTTTTTTATTTTTATAAATGATCTCATATGATCACTTATAATTTAAATATAAGTAAATGACCTTACAAAGATTTCTTATATTTTATTTACAAACCTCCTATGCCATTTTTTTTTCTTAAAAAAGTTGAATAACTATAATAACACTTGTAACGGATTAAAAAACCAAACCTCGCTCCTGCTCCATTGTCTTTCAAGTTTGATTAGTGTTGTCTGGTACGATAATAAAAGACAATACGCATGAAACTACTCGTTGGATGTTGATGTATTTTTTACAGAGAAATAAAGGTTTTTCAAGATAAATAGTAAATATGTTCAAATTAATCGGGGAACTAAGATACTTAGCAAACTAATTGTACAAAAAGTACATTGTCGAAGCAATAGGAAAATAGAGAAAATTCTAAGTAGATTGGACTACTATCCATAGTAATAGTTAGAATAGTAAAAGGATAGTAAAAAGAATGTATAGGGGAGGGAGGGAAGTGCAGTAAACTTTGTAAGGGTTCTGTCTTGATTGTAAATATTTTCCCTGATATATATAAAAATTTTAATTACCAAAAAAATAAAAAAAAGTAGTAAATATGTTACTTCACAGGGTGACAGGAAAATAACCATGGGCCTTTTGCTCGAGACTGAGCTCTGCAAATAGCCCAATTTTTGCAATTGTACAGAAAATAGGAAATGGCTTAGTCAATAAAGGGAGAAATTCAAAAATAGCCAGATTTACAATTGGTTGTTCAAAATAGTCCAGGTTCAAAAGTAATTGAAATTTAGCCACTTTTTATGTAAAGATAAACCTGAGCGAAAACACTGTTCAAAACCCGGAAAATACGCCAGTATATTATACTGGAGTTCCAGCATAAGTATGCTTGAACTCCAACATATTATACTGGAGTTCCAGGATAAGTATGCTGGAACTCCAGCATAATATGATGGAGTTCCAGGATAAGTATGCTGGAACTCCAGCATAATATGATGGAGTTCCAGCATAAATACACTAGAACTCCAGCATAATATACTGGAGTTCCAGCAAGTATAATTGTCCAGTATAATATACTGGAGTTTGGAGCACCGGTACTCCAGTCTCTAGTATATTATACTGGAGTCAGCAAAGTATGCTGGTCCAGCATAATATGCTGGAGTTCATACACAGGTGCACCGAATTTCATTATATTATGCTGGACCGGTTTCTGTTGCAGCAAAATAGTGACTATTTTTCATTGACTTCATAAACGCTGACTATTTTTGAATGATCAGTCCGAAAACTGGCTATACCGTGCTATTTTTACGTAGAATTTGGCATGGCATGACAACAAGGTCCAACAACTAGCATAAAAAGCCTACATTTTAGAATGAGATTATTACATTCCTATATACTATTTGAAACTTTATTACCATCCCTACTCAAGTTTCAATTTAATTACATAGGCATATACAATTTACCAATTATGTACATTTTAGGAATTTAATGAGAATTAATTAACTCCTATAATCTCTCTAACGTACATATCTCACTCCCCCATGTTTCTCTCTCCATACCCCCATTTTTCTGCACAATCTCCCTCCATTAACGCGCGTCTTTCACTTTTCTTCAAAAATCTCTCTCAATTTTTCTGAATTTTAGCTCTAAATCCTACCAAAATAGTAGCTGCTTAAATTTTTCCTTCCCTTTCAATGAAGAAGAAAACAGTTCCTAAGATTAGCCCTAAAAAAGCTAATGTTGGTGATATTCCTACTTTGAATTTGGGTGTTTTCTCACAAAATTTACCCAAAAAAGCAGTGAAATCGGCACATGCAAAACCAGAGACAAAGTCCAAGCTTTCCCCTCGTGAAGCTAGGGCAAAAGCTCGAACAATACTTAAGAATGATCGGGATACTAGTGAAGCTTCGACATCTACTAAATCAGTAAAGTGGAAGGGAAAAGAAATTGCTCGCGATGATGATTTCGTCGAAGAAGAAGTTAACCCGAAAGCTGCAAAAAAAAAATAAAAAAAAATCAGAGTTTCTCCTACTGTCAAACCTTCAAAAAAGAAGAAGGTCCAAAAATCACCTAAAACTATATCCCAACAGTCATTAGAGAAGGAAAATTTTAGTAGTTACAATTTTTATTTTTTTTAAAGTTAAAACACTTGTTCTTATTCTCATGACTATACATATTTTTTATTTTTTGTATTTGTAGAAATTTTGTCTACATTATGTATATTTGTTGTAGGTTATCAACTTTTCTACATTTCCTTGTAAATTATAGATTTTTTTGTATATTATTCGAAATTATTTTGTTAGGGAATGTATTACATGATTTAGTTGGTTTTATTGGTTATTATTTGCTCTATTTTGTATATGTTAGTTTTATTTTTTGTAAAGATATTGTATATATTATGTCTAGTTGTTACTTTCTAATTTTTTGCTCTAAAAATAATTTTATCAGTGCATTTGTAGCTTCAATATAGTGAGTTATTTATGTTTGCTAATTTCGTAACTTACTTGTATGCAATGTATTAATGTCTTTCTGATTGTAGCTAAATTGTAGTAGAAATATATTTATTTTGTTTTCTGATATTCAAACAAGTTTTATTAACTTACTGTTTCTTTTGGTGCAGAATCAAATATTTTTTGCACTACATGATGTTGATTATGGTATCACTACATTCCAGACATTATCCGACCCTGCAGTTCCTGGCCAAATTAAGGTATTATCATTTGAAAATAGGTTAAAGTTATTTAAAAAGATTTGTTTGGGACATTTTCTTTCCCTGCCCAAAATATGTATCCAAAATCAGGCAATTCACCTTCTCGTGAAGTATGAATTGAACGCATATGGTTCTGACTTATTTACAACAGAGATAAAGGAGGAGTGTTACGACCCCAAATACCCGGTCGTGATGGCGCCTATCATATTACTAGGCAAGCCAACCCAAACCATTAACTACAACGAATTTCCTTCATAAAACCATTTTCTAACACCGGTTTAAATACCAATTTCCATAATAATTGTTTAAAAACAACAAAATATAACCGGAAGTCAAATAAATATGAACTACACAGTCCCCAAACATCTGGTGTTACGAGTCTAGAGCTTCTACGACATAACTGACTGTCTGATACAACATAAGTCTAGAAAATACGGAAAAGAACAAGATAAGAAGGAGAAAACACGCTGCGAACGCCATGCAGCTACCTTGAAATCTCCGGCAACCTCTGGATCAGTTGAGGACCCTTACTCTGCCACTCGGGCACCTGAATCTGCACACAAGGTGCAGGAAGTAACATGAGTACGCCAATTCAGTAAGTAACTAAAGTAAATAAGGTCTGAAAGCAGTAATGAGCAGTTAAAAATCATATAATTGCATAAACAACAGGATAGCAGATCAAATTCTACAGTTTTAAAAACCAGTTTCGTCGTAAAATCGTCGAATTTCAGTTTAAACACTTGAAATCATATACTTAGAAATTTTTTCAATAGAGGCTTATTTTAAAAGAAGAGTGAAATCAGTAAAAATATCATAACTGGGCCCCTCGGGCAAGGTATCACTTAGAATATGGCCTCTCGGGCAGCCTCTCAGTCACTCGTGACTCAACTCTCGTCACTCAGGCTCATTAATATCTCATAGTAATAGAAAACATAGTAACCGTTGCGGCGTGCAGCCCGATCCGTAATTTATAGTCGACTACGTTCACTGGGGATGTACAGACTCCGGAGGGGATCCTACAGCCCAAGCGTCATATCGCTGCGGCGCACATCCCGATCCAATATATATATCGTTGCGGCGTGCAACCCAATCTAATATATATATCGCGACGGCATGCAGCCCGATCCATATAAGTATCACTGCGGCGGGCAACCCGATCCGTAATATATACATATAATATCCTCACTATTAGGTTCTCAACCTCTCTCAATCATTAACCTCATAGTCTCTCGGGCACAACAATAGAAATTAGGGAACTCAGCCCAAATAGTCCTCACAATTAGAAGTGGAGTGATAAACTCAGTTTTAAACATCTAAACAAGTAAAACATGTCTGAGGATATGCTTTCAACAAGTAAAGTGAGGAAAAATAGTAAAAATGCCCCTAAGGGTCTCAACAGGTAGACACAATGCCCCAGACACGACATATAACCCATAATATAGTATAAATAACTAAAGTACGGAATATCATAATCTTCCAAATCAAATACGCGGCTTAATAGTCGCTACGGGACGGGCCGAGTCACAATCCCTACCGACACATGCCCACACGCTCGTCATCTAGCATGTGCGTTACCGCATTTATCAAATCAAGTCAAATACCAGGGTTTGTACCCTCAGTTCCAGATTTACAATGGTTACTTACCTCAAACCGGTGAAAATACTACTCTGTGATGCCTTTACCCCTCGAATTGGCCTCCACTCGTGTCGAATCTATCCAAAATCAGAATCACGACGTCAAAATATGCTAAGGGAACGAAGCCCAAGCGAAAATGATCAAATAATACCAAAAATCCTGAAATTACCAAAACCCGACCCCCGGGCTCATATCTCGGAACTCAATAAAAAATCACATCAACGGAATACTTATCCTCCCACGAGTCTATACATATCAAGAACACTAAAATCGGAGTCCAAATGATCCCTCAAATCCCCATTTAAAGGTATCTTAATCTCAAGCCCTAATCCCCAATTTTTGCCCTTAAATTCCATTAATCAAAGCTCTAATCTGTGAAATAGTAGCATAGGAACGAGTTTCAAGTCCAAATTCCTTACCTCAATGAAGTTCCCTTGAAATCCCTCTTTCAAATCGTCCAAAAAGCTCCAAGGTCGAAGTCAAAAATGGTGAAATAGCTCAAATTCGCGAAGGCTACAATTGATACCTTCTACCTAGTCATTTTCGCATCTGCGGCTATATTTCTGCTTTTGCAGTACCGCATTTGCGGTTCGTCATCCATTTATGTGGAAATCACTTATCCGGCCAAAAATCGCACCTGCGATCACACTTCCGCATCTGCGACATCGCATATGTGGTCACCCTAACCGCTTCTGCTGTCGCTGCTCATCAGCTATTTTTCACTTTTGCGATCAATTCCTCCGCTTATGCGGCACCGCACCTGTGGTCCAAAATCCGCAGGTGCGGAAATACTAGAAACAACAACTTCAACAACTGTAACAAAATCCAAACTTCTTTGTTAACCATCCGAAATCACCCCGAAACCCCCGGGACCTCAACCAAAAGCACAAACATATCCTAATACCTTTTTTAAACTAGTACCAATCTTCGAAATACCTCAAACAACATCAAATCAACCAAAACACATTGGATTCAAGCCAAATTTTCTAAAATCTTCCAAATTCCGCTTTTGATAAAAACCCAACCAAACCACGTCCGAATGATCTGAAATTTTGCACACACATCCCAAATGACATAACGGAACTACTGCAACTCTCGGAATTCCATTCCGATCTCTATATCAAATTCTCACCTATCAACCGGAAATCGCCAAAAATGCCAACTTCGTCAATTCAAGCCTAAATCTACTCCGAACCTCCAAATCTCATCCCGATACGCTCCTAAGTCCCAAATCACCTTCCGAAGCTAATAAAACCATCGGAACTCACATCCGAGCCCTCTAACACATAAGTCAATATCCGGTTGACTTTTCCAACTTAAACTCACTCTAAAGAGACTAAGTGTCTCAAACCTTACCAAAATTATTCCGGATTCGATCCGACCAACCCGAGACCACATAACACGGATAAACAAAGCATAAAAAGGCAGAAATAGGGGAAACAGAGCGATAACTCATGAGAGGACTGGCCGGGTCGTCACATCCTCCCCAAGTTAAACAAACGTTCGTCCTCAAACGAGTCAAGAAACATACCTGAAGCCTCAAACAGGTGAGGATATCTGCTCTGCATCTCTCGCTCGGTCTCCCAGGTAGCCTCCTCCACGGGCCGATCTCTCCACTGCACTTTCACCGAAGCTATATCCTTTGGCCTCAACTTTCGAACCTGACGACCCAAAATAGCTACTGGCTCCACATCATAAGTCAAATAATCATCCAACTGAACCGTGCTGAAATCTAAAGCATGAGACGGATCTCCAATATACTTCCGGAGCATAGAAACATGAAATATCGGATGCACACTCAACAAGCTGGGTGGCAAAGCAAGCTCATAAGCCACCTCCCCAATCCTCCAAAGCACCTCAAATGGCGAACCACAGACTCAATTTTCCTTTCTTCCCAAATCTCATAACACCCTTCATGGGTGAAACTTTCAACAAAACCTTCTCGCCAACCATGTAGGACACATCCCGAACCTTCCTATCAGCATAGCTCTTTTGCCTCGACTGTGCTGTACAAAGTCGCTCCTGAATCACCTTCACCTTTTCTAAGGCATCCTGCACCAAGTCTGTCCCAATAGCCTAGCCTCACCGGGCTCGAACCAACCAACTGGAGATCTACACCGCATCCCATACAAAGCCTCATATGGAGCCATCTAAATACTCGACTGGTAGCTATTGTTATAAGAAAACTCTACAAGCGGTAGAAACTGATCCCATGACCCTCCGAAATCAATGACACAAACATGCAACATGTCCTCCAATATCTGAATAGTGCGCTCAAACTGCCCGTCCGTCTAAGGGTGAAAAGCTATGCTCAACTCAACCTGATTACCCAACTCTCGCTGCACAGACCTCCAAAACTGCGAAGTAAACTGAGTGCCCCTATCTGAAATGATGGAAACTGGGACACCATGCAAACGAACAATCTCCCGGATATAGATCTTTGCCAACCGCTCTAAAGAATAGGTAGTACACACAGGAATGAAATGCGCGGACTTGGTCTGCCGATCCACAATCACCCAAATAGCATCGAACTTCCTCAAAGTCGGTGGAAGTCCAACTACAAAGTCCATAGTGATCCTCTTCCACTTCCACTTTGGAATATCTATCCGCCGAAGCAAGCCACCCAGTCTCTGATGCTGATATTTCACCTGCTAACAATTGAGACACCGAGCTACAAATCCCACAATGTCTTTCTTCATTCTCCTCCACCAATAGTGCTACCTTAAATCCCGATACATCTTCGCGACACCGGGATGAATGGAATACTGCGAGCTATGGGCCTCCTCCAGAATCAACTCCTGAAGCCCATCCACATTGGGCACACAAATCCGGCCCTGCATCCTCAACGCCCCCTCATCACCAATGGTCACATATCTGGCGTCATCATGCTGAACTCTATCCTTAAGGACAAGCAAATGCGGATCATCATACTAGCGCTCTCTGATGCGATCGTATAAGGAAGACCGAGAAACCATACAAGCCAATACCCGACTGGTCTCCGAAACATCTAATCACACGAACCGATTGGCCAAGGCCTGAACATCAACTACAAGAGGTCTCTCCCTAACTGGACTATATGCCAAACTCTCCATACTTACCGCCTTTCGGATCAAAGCATCGACCACCACATTGGCCTTTCCCGGATGGTATAATATAGTGATATCATAATCCTTAAGCAACTCCAACCACCTCCGCTACCTCAAATTGAGATCCTTCTGTTTGAATAAGTGCTGGAGGCTGCGATGATCAATAAACATCTCACAAGACACACCATACAAGTAATGCCTCCAAATCTTTAATACGTGAACTATGGCAGCCAACTCCAAATCATGAACGAGGTAGTTCTTCTCATGGGGCTTCAACTGACGAGAACATAAGCAATAACTCTACCCTCCTGCATCAAAACGCAACCAATACCAACTCTCGAAGCATCACAATACACGGTATATGAACCTGAAGCTGATGGCAAAACTAACACTGGAGCTGTGGTCAAAGTTGTCTTGAGCTTCTGAAAGCTCTCCTCACACTCGTCCGACCATACAAATGAAGCAACCTTCTGAGTCAACTTGGTCAAGGGCGATGTGATAGATGAGAATCCCTGAACAAACCGGCGATAATAGCCTGCTAAACCAAGAAAGCTACGAATTTCTATGGTTGAGGACAGTCTGGACCAACTCTGAACCACCTCTATCTTCTTCAGATCAACCTGAATTCCCTCGCTGGACACCACGTGCCCCAAAAAATCCACTGAACTGAGCCAAAACTCACACTTGGAGAGTTTTGTATAAATCTTCTCCTCTCTCAATATCTGCAACACAGCTCTTAAATGCTCTGCGTGCTCCTTCTGACTACGCAAATACACCAGAATATCATCAATGAAGATTATGACAAACGAGTCAAGATAAGGCCGAAACACATTGTTCATCAAATGCATGAACGCTGCTAGGGCATTGATCAGCCCAAATGACATTACCAAGAACTCATAATGACTATATCGGGTCCTGAAAGCTGTCTTAAAAATATCCGAGTCCCTGATCTTCAATTGGTTACAACCTGAATGGAGATCAATCTTGGAGAACACTCTCGCTCCGTGAAGCTGGTTGAATAAATCATCAATGCGAGGCAAATGATACTTGTTCTTAATTGTTACTTTATTCAATTGTCTATAATCAATGCACATTCTCATAGTGCCATCCTTCTTCGTCACAAATAGAACCGGTGCACCCCAACGTGACACACTAGGCCGAATGAACCCCTTATCGAGGAGTTACTGAAGTTGTTCTTTTAATTCCTTCAACTCCGCTAGTGCCATACGATATGAAGGAATAGAAATGGGTTGAGCGCCCGGCACCAGGTCAATACCAAAATCAATGTCCCTATCCGGTGGCATGCCCGACAGGTCTGCAGGAAACACATCGGGAAAATCCCTCACAACTAGAACAGAATTAATACTGGGAGTCTCAACACCGACGTCCCTCACGAAATCTAGATACGAAAGACATCCCTTCCCAACCATACGCTGGGCCTTCAAGTATGATATCACTCTACTGGGAACATAATCAGTCAAACCTCGCCACTCAATCTGTGGCACACCCGGTATAGGCAATGTGACTATCTTAGCATGACATTCCAAAATAGCACGACACGAAGATAGCCAATCCATGCCCAAAATGACATCGAAATCTACCATACACAATAATAAAAGATCCACATTGGTCTCCAAACCCCCAATAGTCACCACACACAACTGGTACACATGGTCTACAACAATAGTATCGCCTACCAGGATAGATACATGAACAAGTGAAGCAAGAAACTCATGGGGCGTACCCAAATAACGAGAAAAATATGATGACACATATGAAAAGGTGGAACTGGGATCAAATAATATAGAGGCATCTCTGTGGTAGACTAAAACAATACCTGTAATAATAACATCTGAAGCAATAGTATCGGATCTACCCGGAAGTGCATAGAAATGGGTCTGACCACCACCTGATCGACCTCCCCCTCTAGTGCGACCCCTAGCTGACTAGGTGGGTGGTGGTGAAGTAACTGGAGCTAGAGCCGATGACTGATTCGCCCGCACGCCTCAAACTGGAACCAACATAGCGCATAACCGTGCAGTCGACTAATTATTAGTGTACTACCCCACTTGGCTAGAAGCCATAGACCAAAACATACACAATAACTCATAACGCATATAATTTATTATTTCCATAATACCATAGTGAGATTAAACTCAATCCTTCATAAGCTCGTGGAACACACACCATCTGGTACTTTATATCTTCTGTAAATCTCGCATCCACTCTCGTAGTAGTCAAGCCTACTCTCTTGAGCAACCCAAATTCGAATTGTACAACATATATTTCCCTGGTAACAGAGATCTTCCAATAAATGACACAAGGGATTACGCAAACTTCAGAACAATCCGTAGGAGATAACCCCACCTGCTTTACCTTAAACTAACATTTCTGTATACCTTCCACCGTCATAAACATTACGCAGTCACTTAAATTTCCTGAATCTGAACTCAGACCGCAACATGAAATTTACTCCACTCCCAACTAGGAAACATGGGAAGATTCTTCACACACCCATAACTCAGGGCTATACCTCAAATCAAGATGAAAATCGAGCACCTAATAGTCCTCCTATCCTCCAACAGACCCTTCTCATCGCTTCCAAATCACATGAATACATCTCGCAGTCACATCACACTCATCACGTAACTATCCAGTCATCACCTCCCTTATTAGGGACACAACAGAACAAATGGATCCAGAAACACGCGCTCACAAAATCAATAGCTCAGGGCTCAAGCTATAAGCAAAAATCCGGCCTCGAGTCCTCTAGACTGGCCCAACATCAATGCACAGAGATCACATCTCGCCCCTCGATCAGGGAATCACAAGCCATTGATGCATATTCGATACCGAGCGCTCATGCGTGCATACGAATGCGTGAAAGGAATTCAAAGAGTTACTTTTCAAGCTGAATCAAGGACACACGATAAGAATTCAAGAATATGGAGAATTTTCCTAAAGATTCTGCTGCCTCTTGAGGATAAATACAGACGTCTCCGTACTGATCCGCGAGAATCTACTAAACTGGCTCATGACTCGCGAAACCTATGTAACCTAGGCTCTGATACCAACTTGTCACAACCCCAAATACCCGGTCGTGATGGCGCCTATCATATTACTAGGCAAGCCAACCCAAACCATTAAATACAATGAATTTCCTTTATAAAACCATTTTCTAACACCGGTTTAAATACCAATTTCCATAATAAGTGTTTAAAAACAACAAAATATAAGTGGAAGTCAAATAAACATGAACTACACAGCCCCCAAACATCTGGTGTCACGAGTCTAGAGCCTCTACTACATAACTGACTGTCTGATACAACATAAGTCTAGAAAATGCGGAAAAGAACAAGATAAGAAGGAGAAAACAGGGCTGCGGACGCCATGCATCTACCTTGAAATCTCCGAAAACCTCTGGATCAGCTGAGGACCCTCACTCTGCCACTCGGGCACCTTGATCTGCACACAAGGTGCAAGGAGTAACGTGAGTACGCTAACTCAGTAAGTAACAAAAGTAAAAAAGTCTGAAAGCAGTGACGAGCAGTTAAAAATAATATAACTGAATAAACAACAAGATAACAGATCAAATTCTATAGTTTAAAAAAACCAGTTTCATCATAAAATCGTCGAATTTTAGTTTAAACACTTGAAATCATATACTTAGCAATTTTTTCAATAGAGGCTTGTTTTAAAAGAACAGTGAAATCAGTAAAAATATCATAACTGGGCCCCTCGGGCAAGGTATCACTCAGAATATGGCCTCTCGGGCAGCCTCTCAATCACTCGTGACTCAACCCTCGTCACTCGTGACTCAACTCTCGTCACTCAGGCTCATTAATATCTCATAGTAATAGAAAACATAGTAACCGCTGTGGCGTGCAGCCCGATCCGTAGTTTATAGTCGACTACGTTCACTGGGGATGTACAGACTCCGGAGGGGCTCCTACAGCCCAATCGTCATATCGCTGCGGCGCACATCCCGATCCAATATATATATCGTTGCGGCGTGCAACCCAATCTAGTATATATATCGCGACGGCATGCAGCCCGATCCATATAAGTATCACTGCGGCGGGCAACCCGATCCGTAATATATACATATAATATCCTCACTATTAGGTTCTCAACCTCTCTCAATCATTAACCTCACAGTCTCTCGGGCACAACAATAGAAATTAGGGAACTCAACCCAAATAGTCCTCACAATTAGAAGTGGAGTGATAAAACCAGTTTTAAACATCTATACAAGTAAAACATGACTGAGGATATGCTTTCAACAAGTAAAGTGAGGAAAAATAGTAAAAATTCCCCTAAGGGTCTTAACAGGTCGACACAAGGCCCCAGACACGGCATACAACCCATAATATAGTATAAATAACTAAAGTACGGAATATCATAAGGTTCCAAATCAAATACGCGGCTTAATAGTCGCTACGGGACGGGCCGAGTCTCAATCCCTACCGGCACATGCCCACACGCTCGTCACTTATCATGTGCGTCACCGCATTTATCAAAACAAGTCAAATACCGGGGTTTGTACCCTTAGTTCTAGATTTACAATGGTTACTTACCTCAAACCGGTGAAAATATTACCCTGTGATGCCTTTGCCCCTCGAATCGGCCTCCACTCGTGTCGAATATATCCAAAATCAGAATCACGGCGTCAAAATATGCTAAGGGAAGGAAGCCTAAGCGAAAATGATCAAATAATACCAAAAATCCCGAAATTACCAAAACCCGACTCCCGGTCCCACATCTCAGAACTCGATAAAAAATCACATCAACGGAATCCTTATCCTCCCACGAGTTTATACATATCAAGAACACTGAAATCGGAGTCCAAATGACCCCTCAAATCCCCATTTAAAGGTATCTTAATCTCAATCCCTAATCCCCAATTTTTGCCCTTAAATTCCATTAATCAAAGCTCTAATCCGTGAAATAGTAGCATAGGAACGAGTTTCAAGTCCAAATTCCTTACCTCAATGAAGTTCCGTTGAAAACCCTCTTTCAAATCGTCCAAAAAGCTCCAAGGTCGAAGTCAAAAATGGTGAAATAGCTCAAATTCGCGAAGGCTATAATTTATACCTTCTACCCAGTCATTTTTGCATCTGCGGCTATATTTCCGCTTCTGCAGTACCGCATTTGCGGTTCGTCATCCGTTTATGTGGAAATCACTTATCCGGCCAAAAATCGTACCTGCAATCACACTTCTGCATCTGTGACATTGCAGATGCGGTCACCCTAACCGCTTCTGCGGTCGCTGCTCATCAACCATTTTTCTCTTCTGTAATCAATTCCTCCTCTTATGCGGCACCTCACCTGCGGTCCCCAATCCGCAGGTGTGGAAATACTAGAAGCATCAACTTCAGCAGCTGCAACAAAATCCAAACTTCTCTGTTAAACATCCGAAATCACCCCGGGGCCCCCGGACCTCAACCAAAAGCACAAGCATATCCTAATACCTTATTCAAACTAGTACCGATCTTCAAAACACCTCAAACAATATCAAATCAACCAAAACACATCGGATTGAAGCCAAATTTTTTTAAAATCTTCCAAATTTCGCTTTTTTATCAAAAACCCAACCAAACCACGTCCGAATGACTTGAAATTTTGAACACACATCCCAAATGACACAACAGAACTATTGTAACTTTAGGAATTCCAATACGACCTCTATATCAAAATCTCACCTATCAACCGAAAATCGCTAAAAATGCCAACTTCGCCAAATCAAGCCTAAATCTTCTCCGAACCTCCAAAACTCATCCTGATCACGCTCCTAAGTCCAATAACCTCCCGAAGCTAACTGAACTATCGGAACTCACATCCGGGCCCTCTAACACATAAGTCAACATCCGGTTGACTTTTCCTACTTAAACTCACTCTAAAGAGACTAAGTGTCTCAAACCTTACCAAAATCATACCGGATTCGATCCGACCAACCCGAGACCACACAACATGGATAAACAAAATGTCAAAAGGCAGAAATGGGGGAATAAAGTGGTAACTCATGAGACGACTGGCCGGGTCGTCACAAGGAGAGCTGAACTTTGGCTTGAGGGAGTTTTCCCTTATCACTGGCCTTAGATGTTTTAAAGAAGTGACAGACTTTGGTTACATAAATAAGTATGACAGTAAAATAACGAGGAACTATTTTCCGAACAAGTAAAAAGTTGAGAAGTCATACTTGAAACAAATTGTAGCCAGCTATAGTTGGGTGAATGATAAGGATGCAGTCAAACTATGTATTCTCTATCTGATAGAATTCTTAATCTGTCCTTCAGACAAAGATAATTTAGGTTTGATAGATCATTTTAGGTTCTACTTGGTGGACTCGGAGCAATATGCGAATTACGCATGGGGCATCGAAGCTTATACATAATTGTTTCAGTCCGTTAGGCACAAGCTCAACTCTTCTGTGCATTTTTATCTCATTCGAGGTTTTGCACTCGCTATGAAAATATGGTTGTGTGAGTATTTCTCTATAGTCAACATTGGTATAGCTACAAGGGTTGGTAATTCGATCCCCCACATACTTAACTGAACAACTAATAAGGACAATATATGGTTATCTACATTGGAAGATAGAATGATCAAACAATCATGGATCAAGGTAAATGTTTTTCACTTCGGGACAGATAATTTAATACAATTATCTACACATTTTATAGATATTATGACTAGGCCCCTCATATTTTTTTCACTCATTTCACCAACATACTTGAAGCCCTAGAAGAGCTTACAACAATGACTTTGCCAAAGTTGAATACATCCTTGAAGAAGCTGAAAGAAAGGCCGAGCATCCCACATATGCTCCATCTCCATCTGGACATAAGCAGGCAATAGGAATAGATGACAAGAAAGACATTATGAAGCAAATTAAAAAATTTAAAAAGATGTTGATAAGGTAACATCTATACATAATTATAACTGGTTTCTTTAATTTATGTTATGCAAATTATTTCGTTAACTCTTTCTATTTTAATACGTAGGTGGGTTCAGACCTTGAAACCTTCAAGAAAGAGGTATATCTAATTCTTGATTTTTAGTCTTATATATATATATCTGCGTGTGTGTGCGTGCGTGAGTGTGTGCATGTGTAAGCATCTAATTGTAAGATATATTATAACAATTTTTTGTTCTTTAGGTTTTTGAAGAACTAGGTAGCATTCTGTCACAACCCAAATTCCATATTATGCCGTGATGGCGCCCAACTCCGTTGTTAGGCAAGCCAACACTAATTAAATAGTAAATTCTCAGTTGTGTAGTTAGTATGTGATAACTTTCATTATAGATTTAAGAGATTTATAGTTTAAAATTTAAGCATATTTAAATGGAAGTAATAAATGCGAATCTCAATCATGAAGACAAGCCAAAACATCATAAGTCTACTCATGTGTGTGCCAAGACCTGGTATCACAAGTGTGTGGGTAATCTAGTAGAATATACATAATCATACTATCATACTGTCTAGAAAAGGTATAGACAGAAACATGAAGACAAAAGAAAGACTCCAGCTGCTGTAGAACGTCTCAATAAGGCAGCTCACCGGAAAGTCTCAAGCTGAGGAGTCCACTTTACGAGCCGGACTGATGGCCAGATGCACCTGCCTCAAAGCCTGTACAATCAAGTATAGAAGTCTAGAATGAGTACATAAAAATATGTACCCAGTAAGTATCTCGCCTAACCTCGCAGAAGTAGTGATGAGGGATCGACTCCGATACTTACTAGGGCCAGCAAATATAATAATATGAAGTTCAATATATTTAATTCACAAGGTATGTAGATAACAACAAGCTCAAACAAGAATAATTATTGAAAATTCTTTCATCCAATTAATAAAACTAGGCACTTTCCTCATTTAAAATAAGTGACCTTTCAAGCAATAAATTATATAAATTATAAGGGTTTCGGTTCTATTATCACACACAAATACCACCGAGGACGTTCGGCCCGATCCAACATAAAAGTAAATTGTGCACCACCGAGGGTCGAACGGCCCGAACCATATATACATTTACTATCCTGCCGAGGCGAACGACCTGCTCCTATGAGAGTAGTGGAAATAATCACCCCGCTTGCGGAATATACTTGCGACGCGGTTAACTATAAATATAACTTAATGTTTTCCTCAATTCTTATCAAAAGAAATATTTACTTGAAAACCTTGAAATCATAACATCTTCAACTTAATCCCATTCAATGCAAATCAACAATTATAATCATATAACGGTATACACAAAGCATGGTGTAAGCCTAGAATTATCCGGACATAATAGGAATAGTAGCTACGTACGGATTCTCATCACTTCGTGCATACGTAGCCCCCATAATTAATCATATATATTAATTAAGTTCACCTATGGGGAAATTTCCACCTTACAAGGTTAGAAAAGAGACTTACCTTGTTACGAGCCAACTTCCAACTCAAGAATGCGTTCAAACTTTCAAACCGGAGCCGAACGATCCAAAACTATTCAAATGGGATAAGAACTAGACAATATATGCTCAAGAGTTCATATTCTAACTATTTAACTAATTTTCCAACCCTAAATGCAAGGTTCCTAAAATTCACCCCCGGACCCACGTGCCCGGATTCTGGAATTTTTTGAAGAAAGTTGTTACCCATAACCGAAGGATTAAGAATATATGATTTCTTTTACGAATCATAACAAATTTCGTGGTTAATTCTTGTTTTTATCAAAATCCTAGGTTTTACTCTAAACCCATATTTTCACTAATTTACATGGTGTAATCTATCCCTAAACTATGTATTAAACTCACATTAAGTAGAAATAACTTACCTCAGTATGCTAGGCTGAAACCTCCCCTTTGGAAGCTCCTAAATCGTCCAAGAAATGAAGTGTGTCAAAAATGACATATTCCCGTATTAAATGAAGGCACTGCCTTTAGCGATTTCCGCACCTGCGATTAGGGGACCGCATCTGCGATCTCGCTTTTGCAAGGGGTCGTCCGCTTCTGCTGAATTAGGCTGGGCTAGCTGCGGCCGCATCTGCAGTCCGGGGACCGCTTCTCCGAAAGAGGAGCCGCATCTACAGAACCTGGGCTCCTCCCCTTGGGCTGCATTTGCAATTGGTAAGCCACTTCTACGGTCTCGCACCTGCGGCTGGCCAACCGCAGGTGCAGTTATGACAGAACTGGAGCTTCAGCTCCTTCTCAAATTTCTAACTTAACTCGATCCTCGTTTGATTGACGCTGGGGGCCCCCGAGGCCCTGCCCGAACATACCAACAAGTTTGAAATCATAAAACGGACTCGCTCGAACCCTCGGAACACCCGAAACAACGCTAAATCTAAGAATCACACCCTAAAACCAATTGAATCAAACTTATGAACTTCAAGTTCTTCAATCTACTTCCAACGTGCCGAAACGTACTTGTACTACTCAAATTGACATTAAATTTTGCGTGTAAGTCTTAACTAACAATACGAAACTATTCCCGGTCTCAGAATTCCATTCAGACCTCGATATCACAAAAACCCGCTCCAAACCAAATTTTAAGAACTTCAAGATCCTTAAGGAATCAACTTTCACTATTAGGTGCCAAAACGCTCTCGGGTCATCCAAAACCTGATCCGGACATATGCCCAAGTCCAAAATCATCATATGAACCTGTTGGAACCTTCAAATCCCGATTCCAAGGTCATTTACCAAAAATATTGACCAAAGTCAAACTTGGTCTTTTAAGCCAACCTTAAGGAACCAAGTGTTCTGATTTCAACCCAAACTCTTCCAAATCCTGAACCAACTATCCTCGCAAGTCATAAATCAGTAAAACCAAGTATAGGAAGTCTTATTTAGGGGAACGGGATTTTAGAAAGCAAAATGATCAGTCGGGTCGTTACATTCTCCACCTTTTAAATTAATGTTCGTCCTCGAACGAGTTTAGATTCATACCTGAAGTGCTAAATAAGCATGGATATCTGCTCCGCATATCCTCCTCGAACTCCTAAGTCGCCTCTTCGACTGGTTGGCCTCTCCACTGGACCTTTACCGCAGAAATCCTCTTAGATCTCAACTGGCGATCCTGTCTATCAACAATGGCAAGTGGCTCCTCCTCATAACCCAAGCTCTCATCTAGCTTAATAGTAGTGAAGTCTAACACATGAGACAAATACCTCCGAAGCATAGACACGTGAAAAACTGGATTAACCCCTGACAGGCTAGGTGGCAAAGAAAGCTCATAAGCAACCTCCCCATCTCGCCTCAACACCTCAAATGGGCCTATAAACCTTGGGCTCAACTTTCCCTTCTTCCTGACTCTCATAATACCCTTTATCGGCAAGACTTTCAAGAGAACCTTCTCGCCGACCATGAATGATACATCACACGCCTTCTGGACTGTGCCATGCAAAGTCTCTCCCTAATCGTCTTTACCTTTTCCAAGGCATACTTCACCAAATTTGTACCATACAACTTAGACTCATCAGGCTCAAACCACTCGATAGGAGAACGACATCGCCGACCATATAAAGCATCAAACAGAGCCATCTCGATGCTAGACTGATAACTGTTATTGTAAGCAAACTCAGCCAAAGGCAAGAACTGATCCCACTGCCCTCCAAAGTCAATCACACATGCTCTAAGCATGTCCTCTAGAATCTGAACTGTCCGCTTTGAATACCCGTCAGTCTGTGGGTGAAATGATGTGCTAGGCTCTACACGGGTCCCCAACTCACTCTGTATGACTCTCTAGAAATGGGAAGTGAACTGAGGGCCTCTATCTGATATGATGGAAACAAGTACTCTGTGCAACCGAACTATCTCCCAAATGTAGATATAAGCCAACATCTTTGAAGTATAAGTAGTCACAACTGGAATGAAGTGTGCCGACTTGGTCAACCTATCGACAATGACCCAAACTGCATCAAACTTCTGCAATGTCCACGACAACCCAACTACGAAGTCCATAGTAATGTGATCCTACACCAAATAGTTTATTCTACCCTCAAGCAAACCTTTCTCGTCACATTCAAATCATATGAACACATCTCGCGGTCACATTATACGCAACATGTAGCCATCTAGCCATCACTTCCACTAATAGGGACACTACCGAACATATAAATCTAAAAGCACATGCTCACACCATCAATACCTCAGTGCTTAAGCTATAGGCAAAGCTCGACCTCAAGTCCTCCAGACTGGCCCAACATCAACACACAGAAATCACATCTCGCCCCTTATTCAGGGAATCACAAGTTGTCGATGCACAGCTGTTACCAAGCGTTCATGCGCGTATACGAATGCGTGGAGGGAATTTCAAACAATTACCTTTCAAGCTGAATCAATGACGCACGATAAGAATTCAAGAACGTGGGATTTTCAAAAGGTTCTACAGCATCTCGAAGATAAGTACATACGTCTCCATACCTATCCGCGAGACTCTATTAAACCTGCTCATGACTCGTGAGACCTATGTAACCTAGGCTCTGATACCAACTAGTCACGACCCTAAAACCGACCCGTTCATGATGACGCCTATCGTGAAACTAAGCCAGCCGACACAATTCCCGAATTTATCCATTTTTCAATAAAAGTCAATTTGAAGCCTTTAATTAATCAAATATATCATAATGTAAGTCTAAATAAACAACGCGGAATAAATACACAAGCCCGTTATCGGGGTGTCACTAGTCATGAGCATCTACTATAACTGTCTAACAACATCAAGACCAATATGGCCAGGAAAATCACATGAATACAATAAGGAAGAATAAGGAGGGAGAAAAGTAGGGCTGCGATCGCCAGGCAACTACCTTGCTAACTCCGATGAACCTGCCACCGAGCTTAGAAATATCTGAATCTGCACACAAGGTGCAGGGAGTAATGTGAGTACGCCAACTCAGTAAGTAATAAAAGTCAATAAATACTGAGCAGTAAGAAATCACGTAAACCATGCCATAGCACCACAGTGGGTACAACATGTTTCCAAAATAGGGTACAAATCAAATCATCTCGTTCAACTCCTATTTCGGGAAAATTCTTTGAAAAATGTCTTTCTAACAATTGCAGTAGAAGTTCAATGTAATTTATAGGGAAAGTGATGAAAATCATAATCGGCCCCTCGGCCACAACATAGTTCGTATACAGCCCCTCGAGCAAACAAAAATTCATAACCATCTCATAACTTAAAAATCTCAATGGAAGTAACAAAGCCAAATCAGTGACTAAATTACGAACACCTCGTAAAAACTTCAATTTCAATGAATGTTGTTTAAAACATTTATTTAACATTTTCGATAGAGGCTCGGTTTAAAATAGTAATTGAAGAGTGAAAACAGTAAGTTCATAAACTATTCCCCTCAGGCAAAGCATCACTCGTATATGTGTATAAATATAGCCCCTCGGACAAGCCACTCAGTCACTCATGACTCAACTCTCAGCAATCAGTGCTCACACTCAGCACTCACGCTCAATAGGTACCTTATCATTACCACTGCAGCATGCAGCCCGATCCATATATCGCTGTGGCATGTATATATAGTCGACTGCACTCACTGGAGGTGTGCAGACTCTGGAAGGGCTCCTACAACCCAAACGCTATATCTCTGCGACATATATATAGTTGCGGCGTGCAGCCCGATCCATAAATATATAATCCTCACAACCAGGCCCTCGGCCTCTCTCAGTCATTAACCTCACAATCAGGCCCCCGACGTCTCTCAGCCATCAACCTCACAAGCCACTCGGACTATCAGTAAAACAGGGCGTTCAGCCGAAAATATCATTTATAGCATTAAAACTGGGTACATAAGGCTGAGTTATGAAATCAGTAAAACACAACATGATTGATTACAAATATTAAGTCAAAACAGTGAGGAATAATAGTAAAAAGCCTCTAAGGATCCAAACAGTTGGCACGAGGCCCAAATATGGCATTCAGCTCAAAACTGTAAGCACGTGATTTTTGCCCAATATGAGAATTACTCCCAAAAAATTCAAAAATAAAATGATTTTTCTTTGATGTGCAATTTTGTGATATTTTGAATAATTATTTGTATTTGTCTGTGCATGTTTATTTGCTAAATTAATAAAAAATACAAAAATATGTCGCATTTTGCATATAGGATTTAATTCTACAATTGTTAGTGATTAAATTTGTTTTACAAAAATTAAAAATTACAAAAATAGGCATCGTTTGCATTTTTAGCATTTAATGTCCAAATATACAATTTTATGCTTAATTAATACTTAATTGTGCGTTAATTGTTATTGAGAGTTAATTTGCGCTTTTATAACTTAATTTAGTTCTTAATAATAGTTTAAGTATTTTTATAATTTAGTTTTAGAGAAATAAAAGAAGAAAAGAGAGCGAAAATATAAAGAAAGTCGGAATTGGGCCTCTTCTTCGATTTCAAGCCATAGGCCCAAAAAATGGCCCAATCTTCCCTACGACCCAGTCCATTTCGAACTGGGTCGACCCAGTCCATAACCCAACATCCTATTATCTTACAAACAACACAAAAAAAAAAAAAAACCTAAAAAGACCTAACCAATCCGCCCCCCCCCTTTCTTCTCTTTCTCTCTTTTCATCATCTTCCCCAAGCTAAAAAAACACAACCATGGCTGCCCCCCTTACACCCCAACCATGGCTTCCCCTCCATCTTCACGTCTTCATTTTTTCCGTCGACGTCGTCTATGGTTTCTCCGTTGCTTCATCTTCTTCGTCAAACCTCCGTTGTGCGCACTGCTGCCCGTTTCTGCTACCCGTTGCTTCTGCCGGTGCGTCGTCTTCCCGTCATCCTCCTCGATGGACTGCCGCTGCCATGATCGACCAGCAGCTGCTGCTTCTGTCTCAATCAAACAACCAAACGAACACAGCCATGGACGAGCTTCGACGTCGACCATGTCGTCGTCCATGGCTGTCCGCGATGTGCTGCTGCCTGTCGCCGCCGGACTGCTACTGCCTGTCGCCGTGACCGCTGTCTTGACGTCGTGCTGCTGCTGCTCGTCGCAGCAGGTGTTGGACGGACTGCTGCTGCTGCTCGTCGCGGCAGTAGCTACGGGCTGCTTCATCTTCTCTTCGTCTTCGTCGTCATTTGTTCGAGCTTTGGTCGAGGCTCGGACAGATTTGTTTACAATCAAAGTTCTTCGTTGATTCATCTCCGGTTAGTTGTTTTTGAGTTTTATTTTGTCCATATTTCGTTTTTATATTTCTAAAAGTTAAAATCGTTAAATATTTGATTCTTGTTTTGTTCGTTGTTTATCGTTGAAATCATTTTTTCTAGTTTGTTCATGTTCATGTGCTTTGTTAAAATTAATTTTCAGATTTCAAAATAGAAGTTTAATTAGTTGTTTTCATATTCATTTCATGTTTGTATTATTGTTTAAGTGAATATTTGTTAGTTTGTTGTTTGTTAGATTCAAATTGAAATTTAATTAACTATTTCTTCAATTTGTTTCATGTGTTTATGTATTGTTAGAAATTGTTAGTATTGTTAAGTTCAAGTTTAAGTTCATAATTGTTTCTTCGTCGATCTTGTTATTTGTTTAAAGAATTTAGTTGTGTTAAAGGAATATATTGATTTAATCGTTTAATCCGTCATGTTTGTTGTGTTAAATAGATTCATTCATGTTCATACTTTGTTTGGATGATCTTGAATCCGAATTTTGTATAGTTTGATTTCTTGTTTATCATTTGTGATTATTTCTTGAATTGGTCTCATAATCTTGTTTAAAGTTTAATATAAGAATTGTTTGTTGTAATGTTGTTAGAGTTGATTTTAAGTTCAATATTATTGAATTTAAGAATCTAAATATACTTGTTTGATTGTTGTTGTTGTTTAAATCCGAAAAATAGGTTTGTTGTTGCTAAAAATATTGTTCAATCAAATTTTAGTTGTTCTTGGTTGTTCAATTTGTGTTCATGTGATTTGTTGTTGAAATGTTGTTAAAATCATGTTCATGTGATATTGTTGTTATGATGTTCATCCGTGTTCATATTGTTGTTTGAACATTGTTAGAAATTGATCATATTGTCTATATTTTGGTTAAGTTTGATTAATTGATGTGTTATAGCTGATGGGTAGTTTGGTAAATTTGTAATACGTTCAGGGGTAGTTTGGTAATTTCAGTAAGGTCGGAAGGGGTAGTTTAGGAATTGTACATTTTGAAATTGTTTATTTGAAGCATGGGGGACAAAATGAAATGGGGTGGGTTGTGATATGATTATTTAATATAAAGGGGGGACAAGATTTAAATTAAAGGGAATCTTGCATTATTTTAAATAAAGCATGGGGGACAAAATATAATGGGGTGGTGTGATATGTTTATTTAATGTAATGGGGATGAGTGGGAAGATAATGGGTTGGGTAGAGAAAAAGTATTGATTTAATTGATTAAAGGATTTATGGGATGTGATATATATATGTGAAGTCTTGAACACAAGAAGGAGGGGAAGAAATACAGACAGAGAAAAAAAGAGAGATTAAAAAAAAAAGGAGCTGAACATTTATTCCGAAAAAACATTCAAACTCTCAAGAAAAGAAAAACATACAAAGAGAAAATAAAAAAAAAGTTGAAAATTAGAAGAGAAAGTAGTACACACCTGATAAATATTCTGGTATACAGGTGTAGAAATTAAGGGTTGAAGATTAAATAGCCTTTCAAAAATCTGAAAATTTCCCTTGGTTTCTGTCCGTTATTTTCGGCATTCTTGGATTTTATTTTGAATTTTTCAAAGCTGTCACTGGGATTTTCGTTGGCTGGTTATTGCTGGTTATTGTTGCTGTTGCTGTGTTACGTATTACGTTGCTGACTTTCTTCTTCTTATATTGACAATATCAGGTACACAACTGTAATTTTGGCATTTTGTAAGCTGAAATGAAGAATGGAGAATTAAATTTTTAATTTAGTTTAATTTAATTTTTTGTATTGTATTTAGGTTATTCATGTATTATTATTCTGTAAATCACTGTCATTTGGCATAACTAGGCATATTATAGCGACATATTAAATAACGCCTTAACCAGATTATTAGGAAATATATTTAAGCTTGATTATTAATTAAAACTGTTTAATAACAAAAAATAGAAGAAATAACGTAAAAATGGCGTTATTGAATCAGTTTGGCAAAAATTAACTAAGTTCCTTATTCATAAGGTTTTTCGTCAACGATAAGTTAATCCGAATCATGTAGTCAATTTCAGTTATAACATGAATTAGTTTGCGAACAAGTATTAGGACATGATGAATTAAAACAAAGTTAGTTAATGTTAAATTGTTTAAATTTTTAGAAATATGATTTAGTACTCAAGTTTTTATTTTTATTTCTTTCAATTTTCAGTATTTGTAAATAATTAGTTTCAATAAGCTTAAGTCTTACTAACAATTTGAATTTTAATCCAACTATGGGATAATTAGTTTTTTTTTTTTTTTTTTATTTTTTTACTTTTCGATAATTCCATGTTGTATTTATGATTATAATTTTATTACTTTCTGTTAATATTTGTTTTCCTCTTCTATTTAATATGTCATTTTCAAGAATGTAGATATTGATTTTATATTTATAAACAAACTTAGTAATAATAAAAAGGTAGTCATTAAAGGATATTCTTAAAATAAGGAAGAATTTCGCTAAAAATAAATAGATGTAAATAATACAAAAATTTACAGGATTCTCCAATCTCATTTATTTATTTAAACTTTTTTAAAAAAAAAAAAAATTTACTTAGAATTTGGGATGGATTGTTTAGTGAATTTCACTTCCTTCCCCAAAGATAATGACGCGCTAGACTCTTTAGGCGCGATTTAATCAATTTTACCTTCTTAAACTCGGATGCGCATTTCATGCGACCCAAATCTAAATCTTAAAACATTGAATAAAAATGTGTTCCGGATTGCGGGTGCATTTCATGTGACGTAATCCAAAGACATGTTTTAAACGATGTTCACAATTTTTTTAAAAATAATAATAATAATAATAAAGTGGTAAAAAGTTAAATTTGCACATTGGTTCATAATTGTATTTAAAATCAGATAAATAAGCCGAATATGACAGTTGAGCGACCGTGCTAGAACCACGGAATTCGGGAATGCCTAACACCTTCTCCCGGGTTAACAGAATTCCTTATCCGGATTTCTGGTACGCAGATTGTAATATGGAGTCATTCTTTTCCTCGATCCGGGATTAAAATTGGTGACTTGGGACACCCTAAATCTCCCAAGTGGCGACTCTGAAATGAATAAATAAATCCCGTTTTGATTGTCCTTTAATTGGAAAAACTCCCTACGCACCTCGCGGTGCGGAAAAAGGAGGTGTGACAGCTCTGGCGACTCTGCTGGGGACTTAACCCAGAACCAGTGGTTCAGGGTTAGAAATTCGAGCTCATATAAATTGTTATATTTGGTTTTATCTGATTTTTACATGTTTGAGCCTAATGTGCTAAATGCTGCTTTTACCGCTTTGATATTACGTGAACTGTGTATAAACTGTGCCGAAACCCATCTCCTCTCTGAGTCTTCTAAATCATGAAGAAGGGTGTACTTCGTACGACTTCTTTTCTGTATAGTGTAAAATCCCAATTTAGAACGAGGTTCGGACAAGTTGCTAAGCCGGTGAAGCTTCTGTATTCCCGGTACGCTACCCCCCCTCGGCTCGAGCTGTCCGCTCGGGTAAGCCAGGTCTAGAACAAACACCCAGGTTCTGAACCTAGTATAACAAAACCACATGTCGGATCCCTAGTAGGAACGTTTGTTTGCATCACGTGCATCTGACTTTGGAGGCTCAACACAGGGGTTGGGTCTGTCTAGGACAGGTGCACCAAAAATGAAAATGACCATCCTGATGCATCTTATTTGTTTTATGTGCATTTATTTGCTCGGTCTTGCATGTTGACCGGCTTCTGAGTCTCGGGAGTGTAAAAAATAAAATAAAATAAAAATAGCAAGTGGAAAGTTATTTGATTAATTTAGAAAAATCAGTGTCCAAGTACTGTCGAAATGCTGCCGAATTTTTTTTTTTTTAAAAAAAACATATATATTTTTACTTTTAGAATTGTTGGTTTGCCTAGAAAGCAGAAAGTGTGTAGGAATAAGTCTTTTATTTTAATTTGCTTTATTTAAAAAAAAATGAAAAAGGAAAATAGTTTTTTTTGATATAAAAGAAAAAGGAAAAATTTGTTTGTTTTCAAAAAAAATTAGTTAGTTTATAGCCTGAACTACGCGGGTATGATTCTCACCGGATGTGAGATCAGAGGCAAACCTCTTTGGTTTCGGCTCACCATATTCAAAAAAAAATCCAAAAATATTTAACATTACTCACTTCTTTAGAAAGTTTTTCTTTTAGACCTCAATTTTTTTTTTAAAAAAAAAAAATATATTTCCTTTTAATCTCAAAATCCCAATTATTTGTTTAAAAGATATTCAAAATAAAATTCAAAAATATTTTTTCTGTAGTATTTCTTTCATAAATTCAGAATATTGGTTCAAAAATATTTCCTTTCTCCTTAAAAGTTTTTTTTCAAGAAAAAAAAATTATTAAAATCCAAAAAATATTTCTTTAGAATATAGATAGTTTTTAAGTCAAATAAAAGTTTTTCCTTCTTTAATCACTATAATAAATGTGCAGGATGAGCACAAGTCAAAATGAACCATTCTCAGTGTGTAGCGAGGTCCCTTCGCAACTCCACATGTGGTGGAATGATATGGGAAAGGATAGTATAAAGATAGTGGAAAGAGTTTTGGGAGGTTTTGTCGATCTGTTGAATATCAAGCCAAGGACAGATATCATCGAGGCTCTAATACCGTTCTGGGACCCAACACGCAACGTGTTTCGTTTTGCTGACTTTGAACTTTCACCTACACTAGAGGAAGTCGCCGGATATGCGGGGTTGAATGGGAAACTAAGAGGGCAGTATTTACTTTCACCAAGACCAGTATCTCCGCACGCGTTCTTGGATTTGCTAAGCATTAGTCGGAAGGTACAGAATGATGATTTGTCGAAGGGATGTTGTACTCTCCAATTCTTGTATCAACGGTACGGAATTCCTCAGGGTTTGGAAGAACCAAACCTCGGATTAATTCACACTGGGAACAGAATCAAGTGGGAAGCAAGACGTACTTTGGCATTTATCACAGCATTTCTGGGAGTTGTGGTCTGTCCCCGCAAAGATAAAAAAATAGAGATAGGCCTTGTAGGGATGGCCGATGTTGCAATCAAAAGAACCGACAAGTACTGTGGTTCCTTTGATTTTGTCCGAAATCTACCGAGCTTTAACTATATGCCGAGAAGGAGGCAAGTTCTTTCAGGGATGCAATCTGTTACTCCAGCTGTGGATGCAAGAACACCTCCATCACCGAGTGGGATACATGAACCACGGGTTGACTGAGAGAAACTGCATTAGCGGCTTTGAGAAACGAATGACAGGCGTCATATTTCCCGAAGGCGTCGAAGCATGGCTTGCACAATTGAGGTCAACAACAGCCGACCAAGTTGAATGGGCATTTGGGTGGTTGAATGATACTGAGGTAATATACATGGCGGCCGAGGAATGTCATGTTCTTTTGATGGGACTTCGTAGCATCCAACCATATGCTCCTCATCGGGTACTGCGCCAACTAGGAAGATTTCAGGTAATTCCCACTGATGAGGATCTAAGCAAGCACGCCATTGAGTTGAGTCCAGGAGTCGTGTTCCCCGAAGGAAAAATTAGAAAGCTGTGGCACGAATGTAGATTCCTTGAACCCAAGACTATGGTTCGAGAGCTGGCTAAGGGTGAGGTAGACCCAAAATACGATGTTTGGTTCGGGAAAAGGTTCCAGATTCGTCAGAGGCCTGCCAAAAGAGCTCACGTCCAACAATTTACGGATGATTCGCAGGAACAGTGGGGCTGGTTAGTGAGAGAGGAAGGCTACCGGGTTGAAATCGGGAAGCTGAAGCGACAAATTGAAAGGCTTATGTTTGAAAACAACGTTCAAGTAGCCTCAGAGCAGGGTGAGAAGAACAAATTAGCCAAAGAAAACCAGGCACTGAAAGCCCGAATTCGCCAAGTCAGTAAGAGTGATAGCGACCGACAGAAACGTCGCTCTGATGAAAGGTTGATAGCGGAATTGAGAAATCAAGTCAGCCAAAGCCGAGAAGACTTGGAGAGATCCCAGGCTTGTATAACAAGAATGCGGGTCAGGTGGGCTACAGTTACAACATCACGGAGAGAGCACCTATGGCAAGTAAAAAGGGACTACGAAATGAGTGTTGCGACATTGAGAGAGATAAACTCCATTCTCAATAATCGGGTCCTCAAACAAGCCCAGGATGCTAGAACATATAGAGAACACTGCTATGAGTCGATAGCCCGGATGGAAGAACAAATGGAGAGGTTCCAAGAGCAGCTCATTGACAATACTCGAATATTGGGACTAAAGAATCAACGGATAGAACAGCTGTGCATAGAGAGGGATAGAATCAGGGGTAGGATCAATGATATAGGGCGCTATATCACCACAAAGTGCCTAACATGTGAAGAGATGCCTCGTGATGTCCTATTTGCCTCAATCATGGGTTATGTCCATCAGATCATGGAGGAACTAAAAAGCTTGCAAAGAAGCCTGGCCCCCAAGCCCGCGGAAAGGCCGAATGATGCCTCGCGGGCACCAAAATTCAAAGCTTTAATGTATCCCTAGTTCAATCTTGCACTTGTTTGTTTTTCGAGTCTGTTGTCTACCCATATGTTTTTTTTTCTTCAAACATTCTCAAAATAAAATAAAATATATATATATATATATATATATATATCTATATATATATAAAGTCTGTATTTTTTTTTTGTGATGGCTTGTAATAGCATTATTTTGAGTAAAAAAAATATATTTGGTCTTATGGCACGAACTACGCTTGGTCTGATTCGTGCGGGGTCACGATACGTAGGCAATCTATATAGGATTCGACCGTAATTAAAAAAAAAAGAAAAAAAAAAGAGGAAGAATATATATTTGTCAGAGCAAAAATAAGCTGGGATGATGCATGCGGTCAGAGCAAAAGCATGTTAGAAATGATTAACTGCCTAGGAGCATTGCATCCCCCTAACGTGCAATTACAATATCTGTTAAGACTCTAACACTGACAAGTTTGTTGTTTTTCCAATCAATATCAGTTAGTTGTTAGAGCGTACTGGCACCGTACCATTATCAGACAAGATCAAAAGGTCCTATACCAGAAAGCATGACTGGGTCAGACAACAGCGTTGAGTCAGAAAAAACGGCCAATCAGATGCTGAAAGAAGCCCTGGAGAAAATGGAAAAAATGAGGCTAGAAATGAATGAAATGCAGATAGCCTTAGCTAGAGCCCAGAAGGGACAAGAACTACCCGTTACTCCTACCCTCCAACCAACACACACGCCGGAATACCCCTCTCCCGGTCCTTCAACAAGTTTCCCAAGCCATCACTATTATCAGGGAAGAGAGGCTTATGATTCCCAAGCTCCACCACCCACTCAAAACCCTCCTCCACCAAATGTTCCCGTCTTTGTGGCACCTCCCCCAGCCCCATTGCACAGATCATCTAGTGAGCCACTGTTTCAGGCTCACGATACACAATATTACCCCCCTGAACTCACATTCAAAGCACCCGAGCCACATACCTATAATCCCCACTTTGAGGTCCCGGCGGAGATTGAAAAGCCGGCTAAGAGCCCAGAGCAGGACGAGGTGATGCGGAAATTTAAAAGCCTGGAGCAATCCTTCAGGAACATACACGGGTTAGGTAACCAGGTCAGCGTGGCTTACAAGGATCTATGCCCTTTCCCTGACGTTCAATTACCAGCAGGGTTCAAGATGCCCAAGTTCGATTTATACGAAGGGCATGGTGATCCTATGGCACATCTACGGGGTTTTTGTAGCAAAATGAGGGGAGCAGGGGGCAAAGATGAGCTATTGATAGCTTACTTTGGCCAGAGTTTGAGCGGGTCGGCATTAGAGTGGTATACAAGACAAGATCCGAGCAGGTGGTACACCTGGGATGACTTGGCACAGGCTTTCGCAGGACATTTCCAATACAACCTTGAGATAGTCCCAGACCGTCTCACATTGCTAAAGCTCGAGAAGAAACCCGGAGAGAGCTTCCGGGAATTTGGGTTCCGATGGAGAGAACAGGCAGCCAGAGTTGATCCCCCAATGAGAGAAGGAGAAATGGTGGATTACTTCTTACAAACTCTCGAGCCAACTTACTTTGGTCACTTGGTGACGTCAGTTGGCAAATCATTTAATGAAGTTGTGAAAATGGGAGGTATGATAGAAGAGGGACTTAAGTCCAATAAGATCCTGAGTTATTCGGCAATTAAGGCAACAACTCAGGCCATTCAGAGCGGCACGGGAGGTGCGCTAGGGAAGAAAAGGAGAGAGGAGGTCACGACATTAGAGGCCGACAATTGGTCCAGATCTAGAGGTCCTTCCCCTCATTACCAACCCAGACCCCATCGTCTAAACTACCCACACATTCCAAATTACCCTCCACAACCCTACTACCAACCACAAGAACAACATTTCACCGTCCATCAAGCCCAGACATACACCCAACCTCCGGTTCGCCCACAATGGCGCGCGCCGGTTCCCCACAATACATACCCACCTCCACATAACACATACCCACCACCACAAAACACCTATCCACCACCAAGAGCCTACAGGAACCCTCCAGGGATGGGTTTCAGGGGAAATCCGGCCGCCAGAAATGAAAGATTGCAGAGGCAAAGAACTTTTACTGAGTTGGGGGAAACTTATATTGCCTTGTTCCACAAATTGAGGCAGTTGGGTTTATTAAATCCTGTTGAGCCTAGATTACCAAATCCCTTACCCCAAAATATGGATCACTCGGTAAGATGTGAATATTGTTCGGGAGCTCCCGGACATGATACCGAGAAATGTTGGAGGCTGAAACATGCAATACAAGATCTTATTGATACCAACAAGATCGAGGTACAGGCACCGGAGGCACCCAACATTAACCAGAACCCATTGCCAAAGCACCCTGAAGCCCACATGATCGAACTTGTGCACGAAGGAGGGGAGCCGAAGAAACCCTCACAGACAGTGATGATGATCCGTGCCACTCCGAAAGAAAAATCGATCAATGAGGAAGCAGGGGTACAGTTGAAGGGGGAAGATGTCAAGCCAGTGGTGATATTGGGGAAGAATCCATCTGCCGCTACAAGGAAACCAGAACCAGCCAAGTTGGTAATAACGGGAGCATCATCTGCACCCGTGGTTGTTGTGAAGGGGGTCTGCAGGGAACCGGTCATCATAAAACCAGTAGTCCAAACACCAGTGATTGATAGCAAGGCTGTGCCTTGGAAGTATGAGAAGGCAGTGGTGATGTACAAGGGACAACAAGTGGAGGAGAATAGTTGTGAGGCGCAGGGACTGACTCGATCAGGACGGTGTTTTGCTCCGGCGGAGTTGAGAAGACCCAATCCAGCTGCAATAAAGAAACCTGTGTCAGAAGAAGAAGCTGAGGATTTCTTAAAGAAGATGAAAGTGCAGGATTACTCCGTGGTCGAACAGTTGAAGAAAACACCGGCCCAGATCTCACTGCTATCATTATTAATCCATTCGGATGAACATCGTCGGGCCCTGATGAAGATACTGAATGAAGCTCATGTGCCCAATGAGATTTCTGTAAATCACCTGGAAACGATTGCCAACAAAATTTTCGAGGTGAACAGGGTAACATTTTCAGATGATGATCTGCCAGTGGAGGGCACGGAGCATAATAAAGCTCTCTACCTAACTGTCAAATGTGAAGATTCGGCAGTTACTCGGGCATTAGTGGATAACGGCTCAAGTGCCAATATTTGTCCATTATCCACCCTGAACCAATTGAAGATCGACCACGGAAGAATCCAAAAGAATAGCATTTGCGTCCGAGGATTTGACGGAAATGGAACAGCCACCGTGGGGGATATTGTACTTGAGTTGACCATCGGTCCAGTCCAGTTTACCATGGAATTCCAGGTATTAGATGCTACGGTATCTTATAACTTTCTGTTGGGACGACCGTGGATCCATGCAGCCAAAGCAGTGCCATCCACCTTGCATCAGATGGTCAAGTTCGAGTGGGATAGACAAGAGGTCGTGTTGCACGGCGAGGACACTGCGTGCACCGTAGGAGGCGCCATTGTACCCTTCATAGAGACCAATGATGACAAAGGTCCCTGGGTCTACCAGATTTTTGATGCAGTGTCGGCAAACAAGATCCCCGAGGGTGAAATCATTCAGCATCCTAGGATAGCTTCCGCAACGGTTATGATGGTTTCAGAAATGCTGGGTAATGGGTTTATGCCAGGAAAAGGCTTGGGAGCTGAACTTCAGGGAATTGTTCAACCTGTTTCCTTGCCCAAGAATTTGGAGACCTTTGGGTTGGGGTTCAAACCGACTGCGGCAGATGTAAAACGAGCGCGGAAAATGAAGAAGAAAGTTTGGTTTCTTCCCAAACCTGTGCCACGTCTCTCAAGATCTTTTGTTAGAGCAAGCGCCAAGGGGTCACCGGTCCCGAAAGTTCTCGGGCCATTGATTGGGATTGACGGGGATCTGAATCAGAGCTTCGAAAGATTGTTCACTGATGTCAATATGGTAGAAGTCGGAGAGGGTTCCAGCGGAACAGACATACAGTTTATGGGGCCTGAGGCCAAAACCAACAATTGGACGGTTACTCCTCTTCCTACTCGGGGAGAGTCCTGGTAGTAGGCTTTGATTTTTGCTTTCTTATTTTTCGGATTATTCAGGGTGTAATCCAAATCTTATTTTATCTTGTAAAAGTGTGAACCCTGTTATCCCGCATTTTAATAAAATTCTTTTCTTGTCTCATTTTAATTTTGTTTTATTCTTTTCTCTTTCTGAACAGTTCTCTTTTTACTGGTTCTAATGACATGGCATGCACGACGGATCTTCGACCTAGTCTAATAAATCAATCTGACTCTGATTTAATGATACAAGAGATCGATTATGACGATGAGTCTGAATATGATGAGGATAAAGCCTTCGAAGAAATAAACCGAGAACTATGCCAATTTGAAGAGAAACCCAAGCCTAATCTGAATGACACCGAGGCTGTAAATCTAGGGGATGCGGATAATGTCCGAGAAACCAAAATCAGCATCCACATTGAGCCTGGCATCAGGGAAGAATTAATCAAAGCACTCATTGAGTTTAAAGATATTTTTGCATGGTCGTATGACGACATGCCGGGTTTAAGCACCAAGCTAGTGGTTCACAAATTGCCCATTGACCCGACATGCCTTCCTGTCAAGCAGAAACTGAGGAAGTTCAAGACAGATATGAGTGTGAAGATTAAAGAAGAAGTAACCAAGCAGCTGCAAGCAAAGGTTATTCGGGTCTCTCGATATCCTGATTGGTTGGCTAATGTAGTGCCAGTACCAAAGAAAGATGGGAAGATCAGGGTATGCGTCGACTACCGTAATCTGAACAGGGCAAGCCCAAAGGATAACTTTCCATTGCCCAATATCCATATCTTGATCGACAATTGCGCCGGGCGAGAAATCGGCTCCTTTGTGGATTGCTACGCTGGGTATCATCAGATTTTGATGGATGAAGAAGATGCAGAGAAAACAGCTTTCATTACGCCATGGGGGACTTATTGTTATCGGGTAATGCCATTCGGTTTGAAGAACGCTGGGGCAACGTACATGAGAGCAATGACTACTGTGTTCCATGATATGATACACAAAGAGATCGAAGTGTACGTAGATGATGTGATCATCAAATCCAAGCGTCAGGAAGACCACGTAGCAGACCTTAGGAAGTTTTTCCAAAGACTTCGAAGGTACGACATTAAGCTCAACCCAGCCAAATGTGCATTTGGTGTTCCATCTGGAAAGCTGTTAGGATTTATCGTCAGTCGGCGAGGCATTGAGTTGGATCCGTCAAAGATCAAATCCATCCAGGAATTGCCGCCACCAAGGAACAAAACAGAAGTAATGAGTCTGTTGGGAAGATTGAACTATATCAGCAGATTCATCGCTCAGCTCACAACAACTTGTGAACCCATCTTTCGATTGCTGAGGAAAGATGCCGCGATAGAATGGACGGCAGAATGTCAGGAGGCATTTGACCAGATCAAAGGTTATTTATCCAATCCACCTGTATTGGTTCCACCTGAGTCGGGGAGGCCATTAATCCTTTATCTAACGGTCCTGGATCATTCGTTTGGTTGCGTGTTGGGTCAACACGACATCACAGGAAGAAAAGAGCAAGCCATCTATTATCTCAGCAAGAAGTTTACAGTCTATGAGAATAAGTACACTCAACTTGAGAAGACATGTTGTGCTCTAACTTGGGTAGCACAGAAGTTTAAGCATTATCTGTCGTCACATACTACATACCTTATTTCACGTCTGGATCCATTAAAGTATATTTTCCAGAAGCCTATGCCCACAGGAAGATTGGCAAAATGGCAGATATTACTCACAGAGTTCGACATTGTCTATGTGACGAGGACGGCCATGAAAGCCCAAGCATTGGCCGATCACTTGGCTGAGAATCCTATTGATGAAGAATACGAGCCTTTGAGGACGTATTTTCCAGATGAAGAAGTGATACATATAGAGGAGTTAGAACTGAATGAGGAACCAGGGTGGAAGCTTTTCTTTGACGGGGCTGCTAATGCAAAAGGAGTTGGAGTAGGAGCAGTACTTATTTCAGAAACAGGACATCACTATCCTGTTACAGCTCAACTACGTTTCTATTGTACCAACAACATGGCTGAATATGAGGCATGTATTTTGGGCCTACGATTGGCTGCAGACATGGATGTTCAGGACGTCTTGGTCTTGGGAGACTCGGACCTGCTAGTACATCAGATCCAGGGTGAATGGGAAACACGGGATTTGAAGCTTATACCATATCGACAATGTTTGCACGATTTGAGCAAGCGATTTCGATCAGTGGAGTTCAGACACATCCCGAGAGTTCACAATGAGGTTGCCGATGCTTTGGCCACTTTAGCATCGATGTTGCACCATCCAGACAAAATCCATGTTGACCCATTGTATATTCAGGTTCGTAATCAGCATGCCTACTGCAACATAATAGAAGAAGAAATGGATGGCGAGCCATGGTTTTATGATATCAAGGAATACCTCAGGATGGGAATATACCCGGAGCAGGCAACCGGAGATCAAAAGAGAGCCATTCGACGACTGGCAAATGGATTTTTCCTCAGTGGAGGAATGTTGTACAAAAGAACCCCAGATCTGGGATTGCTGAGATGTATTGATGCAGGTCAAGCCACGATAGTGATGACAGAGGTACATGCTGGAGTCTGTGGGCCCCATATGAGCGGATATGTGTTGGCAAAGAAGATTCTGCGAGCGGGATATTATTGGCTCACTATGGAGCATGATTGTATCAGTTTCGTACGAAAATGCCATCAGTGTCAGATACACGGAGATCTGATTCATTCTCCACCAACGGAATTGCACACAATGTCCGCACCATGGCCATTTGTAGCATGGGGCATGGATGTCATTGGGCCTATCGAGCCGGCAGCTTCGAACGGTCACAGGTTCATTCTGGTAGCCATCGATTATTTCACTAAGTGGGTTGAAGCCAAAACTTTCAAGTCTGTAACCAAGAAGGCAGTGGTGGATTTCGTCCATTCCCATATCATTTGTAGATTTGGGATCCCAAAAATAATAATCACGGACAATGGTGCTAATCTTAACAGCAACTTGATGAGAGAAGTATGTGAACAGTTTAAGATTACACACCGTAATTCCACCCCGTATCGGCCCAAGGCGAATGGAGCAGTTGAGGCAGCCAACAAAAATATAAAGAAGATATTGAGGAAAATGATTGAAGGATCCAGACAATGGCATGAAAAGCTACCATTTGCGTTGTTAGGATACCGCACTACTGTTCGTACTTCAATAGGTGCGACTCCTTATTTGTTGGTATACGGAACCGAAGCAGTAATACCAGCGGAAGTTGAAATTCCTTCCCTTCGAATTATCGCTGAGGCCGGGATTGACGATGATGAATGGGTCAAAACCCGACTAGAGCAGCTGAGTTTAATGGATGAAAAAAGATTGGCAGCAGTATGTCATGGCCAGTTGTATCAAAAGAGAATGGCAAGAGCATACAATAAGAAGGTGCGCCCCAGAAAATTTGAAGTAGGGCAACAAGTATTGAAACGGATCCTCCCACATCAGATTGAGGCAAAAGGCAAGTTCGCCCCGAATTGGCAAGGGCCGTATATTGTGACCAGAGTATTATCCAATGGCGCTTTACGTCTGACGGATGTTGAAGGAAGATGCGTCGACATGGCTATCAATTCTGATGCAGTCAAAAGATATTATGTGTAATTTCTTTTGTTGTTTATTTGTTTGTTTGTACTTAGTGCTTATCGGATAATGAAATGACGGAGGCAATTCTTTCTTCTATCCAAACACTTTTAACCTTTGCTTTACCCCTTTGAGCCATACTTATCTTTTTATACCCCTCTCTTGGAATCATTAATGAAAAAATGTATGAAAAAAAAACTTTTTGAAGGTCGCAAGAAAACAAAGGAGTCAGTGAACTACGTTCGACCTGATTCCTCAAAGAGGATACGTAGGCACCTCACGGCTCGGTCATAAGGTAATAAAAAAAAAAGGAAAAAAAAAAATCAAAAGAAAAATCCCCAAGTAAGAAAACTGGGGCAGAAATTATGTTTCTAAATTTTGAAAAAAAAAAAAGAGTTTGATTCCAAGAGTTGTAATACTTTACCCATCAAAGTTATTTTGAATTTTATATCCTTTTCTTCTAAAACCTATATTGATATCCAAAAAAAACCTCCCGATCAGTATCCGAGAGGTGTTAAGATAGGCAAATGAAAATCAAGAATAAAACGTCGGTCCCTGACTGAATGAGGATCATGAATTGAAAGAATTTATAGCCAAAAGAATTCCCGACAGAGATAAATCTTATCGGCAACACTCCAATCCCAAGCTGAGAAAATAAGATGAGAGAGTCTTATCGGCGAAAACCTTCACAGGCGCCATAAGGTGACGTAAGCTGAGAAATACAAAATGAGAGAGTCTTATCGGTGAAAACCTTCACAGGCACCATAAGGCGATGGGAGTTGTGAGAAATGAGAGAGCCTTGTTAGTGAAAACCCCGCGAAGGGCACTATAAGGCGACAAGATAGATTGACGGAAAAGATCCGTATTTTGCGAAGAATTGGGCACCTATTTATCCCCAGCAAGTGAAGACATCAGAAAGTTTGATCGACACAAATAGACTGGGTTGATTAATCCGGAATGCACAACATGATCATTGGAATCGGTTGTATCACCCAGATAAGTTCATTTTTTTTTTGTTCAGAAAGATTTTCTCATTTTTCTATCTTTTCATTTCTTTGTTTAAAAGAATTTTTCTAGAAATTTATGTTTTAAGAAAGGTCTTTCAGAGCTTACTACCAGTTGCCAAAATGGTACAACATAAAAGGTGAAAAGGGCAATCCAGAGACAAGGCAATAAGGCAAAAGACGTTGATTGCCAGGCCGAATAATACTGTCCTAAAATGGCAAGGAAAGTACGGGGAAGAGCCGGAAAAAAAAACGAACAAGCAGAAAAACGATCCCCAAGACGATCCCCAACATGGCTTACATGTTGAGGAAATTGTAAGCCAAGTTCCAAGACGATCCCCAGAGTACTCCGACCGAATATCGACCAAGCTCCGAGGTGGTCGGACAACACAGAAGTGGAAGGGAAGAAAGGAAAATCCATCTTCGGCAAAATAACCTCCAGAAATTTTTGAGATACAAAATGGTGAAGGGATAAATGGAAAAACCATCCCCAGCAGAATGTTATCCCCAGCAAATAACATCATCCCCAACAAGTTTTGAGAACGCCGGACAGGAATAAGGGAAAGGGGACAATCATCCCCATCAGGAGTGACATGACCACTCGCCATATTCGAAAAAAAAAAAACTAACTAAATTTTCTTTGATTTGAACAGGAAAATAAAGTGTTGATGATGGCCTAAAGATACGCCATAAGAAAGATCGCCAGAATTGGGGCAGAAAAATTTCTGCCACAAGTGGAAATTTTCTCGGAGAATCAAGGAAACAAATTCAAATTATTCTTTACCAATTAGGCGCCCACCAGTATAATGCGGGAATACTTTTAAGTTCTAGGTCGCCCACCAGTAAAATGCGGGAATACATTTAAGTTCTAGGTCGCCCACCAGTATAATGCGGGAATACTTTTAAGTTCTAGGTCGCCCACCAGTAAAATGCGGGAATACATTTAAGTTCTAGGTCGCCCACCAGTATAATGCGGGAATACATTTCAGTTCTAGGTCGCCCACCAGTAAAATGCGGGAATACATTTAAGTTCTAGGTCGCCCACCAGTATAATGCGGGAATACATTTCAGTTCTAGGTCGCCCACCAGTATAATGCGGGAATACATTTCAGTTCTAGGTCGCCCACCAGTATAATGCAGGAATACATTTCAGTTCTAGGTCGCCCACCAGTAAAATGCGGGAATACTTTTAAGTTCTAGGTCGCCCACCAGTAAAATGCGGGAATACTTTTAAGTTCTAGGTCGCCCACCAGTATAATGCGGGAATACATTTCAGTTCTAGGTCGCCCACCAGTAAAATGCGGGAATACTTTTAAGTTCTAGGTCGCCCACCTGTATAATGCGGGAATACATTTCAGTTCTAGGTCGCCCACCTGTATAATGCGGGAATACATTTCAGTTCTAGGTCGCCCACCAGTAAAATGCGGGAATACTTTTAAGTTCTAGGTCGCCCACCAGTAAAATGCGGGAATACTTTTAAGTTCTAGGTCGCCCACCAGTATAATGCGGGAATACATTTCAGTTCTAGGTCGCCCACCAGTAAAATGCGGGAATACTTTTAAGTTCTAGGTCGCCCACCAGTAAAATGCGGGAATACTTTTAAGTTCTAGGTCGCCCACCAGTAAAATACGGGAATACATTTAAGTTCTAGGTCGCCCACCAGTAAAATGCGGGAATACTTTTAAGTTCTAGGTCGCCCACCAGTAAAATGCGGGAATACATTTAAGTTCTAGGTCGCCCACCAGTAAAATGCGGGAATACATTTAAGTTCTAGGTCGCCCACCAGTAAAATGCGGGAATACTTTTAAGTTCTAGGTCGCCCACCAGTAAAATGCGGGAATACATTTAAGTTCTAGGTCGCCCACCAGTATAATGCGGGAATACGTTTAAGTTCTAGGTCACCCACCAGTAAAATGCGGGAATACATTTAAGTTCTAGGTCGCCCACCAGTATAATGCGGGAATACATTTCAGTTCTAGGTCGCCCACTAGTATAATGAGGGAATACATTTTGTCTGTTCATTCCATATTCTAGGTCGCCCACCAGTATAATGCGGGCATACATTTCAGTTTTCCATTTCCAGGTCGCCCACCAGTATAATGCAGGCATACATTTCAGTTTTCCATTTCCGGTCTTATACTACAGATTTTGAAGTCAGTAACCCCACCGGAAGGCAGAAGGTTACAACAAGAATCCCCAGTAGGAAACAATAAAAATCCCAACACCGGAAGGCAGAAGGTGGCAACAAGAAGTCCCAGCGCAAATTCAAACGCATGAGTCAAAAGAAAGAAAAGACGCGTCTTGATGAATCTGATGAAGATAATCGTTTCCCAAGAGGAACAGCCAAAAAGCTTAATGAAGAAAGCCATGTCCCCAGCGGACCGAACAAAATGACGAAAACTGGTATTAAAAAAAAAAAAAAAAAAAAAACCAAGGGCCAGAAGTCTTGGTAAAAAGGCACCAGAGGAAACACAAACCGACAAAAAGCAAGGCAACCGGAGCAAGGGGGAAAACAGATAAGATTCTGTAATTTCTAGCTTAGTCTAGCTTCTTATTTTTTTAAGCATGGTGTAATAAGGAGGTCAGCAAACAGTAAAAGTAGCATGCAACAGCAGTAACATTGCAGTCCCATGGTAGTCCCAGCTACCAAGACTTCCCGAACTACATTGACCTGATTCCTGTTTAGCCCAGGATATGTAGGAAACCTTTGAAGCAAAGGTTCGGTCAAATCTTTTTCAAAAAATGCTTCAACAGAGTACTCGGATGGGCAAAAATCGCTCGCTTTATCTTTGCACGAAAACCCTTCGTGTCTCCGGGCAAAGAGGGGCAGCTGTAAGCACGTGATTTTTGCCCAATATGAGAATTACTCCCAAAAAATTCAAAAATAAAATGATTTTTCTTTGATGTGCAATTTTGTGATATTTTGTGATATTTTGAATAATTATTTGTATTTGTCTGTGCATGTTTATTTGCTAAATTAATAAAAAATACAAAAATATGTCGCATTTTGCATATAGGATTTAATTCTACAATTGTTAGTGATTAAATTTGTTTTACAAAAATTAAAAATTACAAAAATAGGCATCGTTTGCATTTTTAGCATTTAATGTCCAAATATACAATTTTATGCTTAATTAATACTTAATTGTGCGTTAATTGTTATTGAGAGTTAATTTGCGCTTTTATAACTTAATTTAGTTCTTAATAATAGTTTAAGTATTTTTATAATTTAGTTTTAGAGAAATAAAAGAAGAAAAGAGAGCGAAAATATAAAGAAAGTCGGAATTGGGCCTCTTCTTCGATTTCAAGCCATAGGCCCAAAAAATGGCCCAATCTTCCCTACGACCCAGTCCATTTCGAACTGGGTCGACCCAGTCCATAACCCAACATCCTATTATCTTACAAACAACACAAAAAAAAAAAAAAACCTAAAAAGACCTAACCAATCCGCCCCCCCCTTCTTCTCTTTCTCTCTTTTCATCATCTTCCCCAAGCTAAAAAAAAACACAACCATGGCTGCCCCCCTTACACCCCAACCATGGCTTCCCCTCCATCTTCACGTCTTCATTTTTTCCGTCGACGTCGTCCATGGTTTCTCCGTTGCTTCATCTTCTTCGTCAAACCTCCGTTGTGCGCACTGCTGCCCGTTTCTGCTCCCCGTTGCTTCTGCCGGTGCGTCGTCTTCCCGTCATCCTCCTCGATGGACTGCCGCTGCCATGATCGACCAGCTGCTGCTGCTTCTGTCTCAATCAAACAACCAAACGAACACAGCCATGGACGAGCTTCGACGTCGACCATGTCGTCGTCCATGGCTGTCCGCGATGTGCTGCTGCCTGTCGCCGCCGGACTGCTGCTGCCTGTCGCCGTGACCGCTGTCTTGACGTCGTGCTGCTGCTACTCGTCGCAGCAGGTGTTGGACGGACTGCTGCTGCTGCTCGTCGCGGCAGTAGCTACGGGCTGCTTCATCTTCTTTTCGTCTTCGTCGTTATTTGTTCGAGCTTTGGTCGAGGCTCGGACAGATTTGTTTACAATCAAAGTTCTTCGTTGATTCATCTCCGGTTAGTTGTTTTTGAGTTTTATTTTGTCCATATTTCGTTTTTATATTTCTAAAAGTTAAAATCGTTAAATATTTGATTCTTGTTTTGTTCGTTGTTTATCGTTGAAATCATTTTTTCTAGTTTGTTCATGTTCATGTGCTTTGTTAAAATTAATTTTCAGATTTCAAAATAGAAGTTTAATTAGTTGTTTTCATATTCATTTCATGTTTGTATTATTGTTTAAGTGAATATTTGTTAGTTTGTTGTTTGTTAGATTCAAATTGAAATTTAATTAACTATTTCTTCAATTTGTTTCATGTGTTTATGTATTGTTAGAAATTGTTAGTATTGTTAAGTTCAAGTTTAAGTTCATAATTGTTTCTTCGTCGATCTTGTTATTTGTTTAAAGAATTTAGTTGTGTTAAAGGAATATATTGATTTAATCGTTTAATCCGTCATGTTTGTTGTGTTAAATAGATTCATTCATGTTCATACTTTGTTTGGATGATCTTGAATCCGAATTTTGTATAGTTTGATTTCTTGTTTATCATTTGTGATTATTTCTTGAATTGGTCTCATAATCTTGTTTAAAGTTTAATATAAGAATTGTTTGTTGTAATGTTGTTAGAGTTGATTTTAAGTTCAATATTATTGAATTTAAGAATCTAAATATACTTGTTTGATTGTTGTTGTTGTTTAAATCCGAAAAATAGGTTTGTTGTTGCTAAAAATATTGTTCAATCAAATTTTAGTTGTTCTTGGTTGTTCAATTTGTGTTCATGTGATTTGTTGTTGAAATGTTGTTAAAATCATGTTCATGTGATATTGTTGTTATGATGTTCATCCGTGTTCATATTGTTGTTTGAACATTGTTAGAAATTGATCATATTGTCTATATTTTGGTTAAGTTTGATTAATTGATGTGTTATAGCTGATGGGTAGTTTGGTAAATTTGTAATACGTTCAGGGGTAGTTTGGTAATTTCAGTAAGGTCGGAAGGGGTAGTTTAGGAATTGTACATTTTGAAATTGTTTATTTGAAGCATGGGGGACAAAATGAAATGGGGTGGGTTGTGATATGATTATTTAATATAAAGGGGGGACAAGATTTAAATTAAAGGGGAATCTTGCATTATTTTAAATAAAGCATGGGGGACAAAATATAATGGGGTGGTGTGATATGTTTATTTAATGTAATGGGGATGAGTGGGAAGATAATGGGTTGGGTAGAGAAAAAGTATTGATTAAAGGATTTATGGGATGTGATATATATATGTGAAGTCTTGAACACAAGAAGGAGGGGAAGAAATACAGACAGAGAAAAAAGAGAGATTAAAAAAAAAGGAGCTGAACATTTATTCCGAAAAAACATTCAAACTCTCAAGAAAAGAAAAACATACAAAGAGAAAATAAAAAAAAAAGTTGAAAATTAGAAGAGAAAGTAGTGCACACCTGATAAATATTCTGGTATACAGGTGTAGAAATTAAGGGTTGAAGATTAAATAGCCTTTCAAAAATCTGAAAATTTCCCTTGGTTTCTGTCCGTTATTTTCGGCATTCTTGGATTTTATTTTGAATTTTTCAAAGCTGTCACTGGGATTTTCGTTGGCTGGTTATTGTTGTTGTTGCTGTGTTACGTATTACGTTGCTGACTTTCTTCTTCTTATATTGACAATATCAGGTACACAACTGTAATTTTGGCATTTTGTAAGCTGAAATGAAGAATGGAGAATTAAATTTTTAATTTAGTTTAATTTAATTTTTTGTATTGTATTTAGGTTATTCATGTATTATTATTCTGTAAATCACTGTCATTTGGCATAACTAGGCATATTATAGCGACATATTAAATAACGCCTTAACCAGATTATTAGGAAATATATTTAAGCTTGATTATTAATTAAAACTGTTTAATAACAAAAAATAGAAGAAATAACGTAAAAATGGCGTTATTGAATCAGTTTGGCAAAAATTAACTAAGTTCCTTATTCATAAGGTTTTTCGTCAACGATAAGTTAATCCGAATCATGTAGTCAATTTCAGTTATAACATGAATTAGTTTGCGAACAAGTATTAGGACATGATGAATTAAAACAAAGTTAGTTAATGTTAAATTGTTTAAATTTTTAGAAATATGATTTAGTACTCAAGTTTTTATTTTTATTTCTTTCAATTTTCAGTATTTGTAAATAATTAGTTTCAATAAGCTTAAGTCTTACTAACAATTTGAATTTTAATCCAACTATGGGATAATTAGTTTTTTTTTTTTTTTTACTTTTCGATAATTCCATGTTGTATTTATGATTATAATTTTATTACTTTCTGTTAATATTTGTTTTCCTCTTCTATTTAATATGTCATTTTCAAGAATGTAGATATTGATTTTATATTTATAAACAAACTTAGTAATAATAAAAAGGTAGTCATTAAAGGATATTCTTAAAATAAGGAAGGATTTCGCTAAAAATAAATAGATGTAAATAATACAAAAATTTACAGGATTCTCCAATCTCATTTATTTATTTAATTTTTTTTTAAAAAAAAAAAATTTACTTAGAATTTGGGATGGATTGTTTAGTGAATTTCACTTCCTTCCCCAAAGATAATGACGCGCTAGACTCTTTAGGCGCGATTTAATCAATTTTACCTTCTTAAACTCGGATGCGCATTTCATGCGACCCAAATCTAAATCTTAAAACATTGAATAAAAATGTGTTCCGGATTGCGGGTGCATTTCATGTGACGTAATCCAAAGACATGTTTTAAACGATGTTCACAATTTTTTTTAATAATAATAATAATAATAATAAAGTGGTAAAAAGTTAAATTTGCACATTGGTTCATAATTGTATTTAAAATCAGATAAATAAGCCGAATATGACAGTTGAGCGACTGTGCTAGAACCACGGAATTTGGGAATGCCTAATACCTTCTCCCGGGTTAACAGAATTCCTTATCCGGATTTCTGGTACGCAGATTGTAATATGGAGTCATTCTTTTCCTCGATCCGGGATTAAAATTGGTGACTTGGGACACCCTAAATCTCCCAAGTGGCGACTCTGAAATGAATAAATAAATCCCGTTTTGATTGTCCTTTAATTGAAAAAATTCCCTACGCACCTCGCGGTGCGGAAAAAGGAGGTGTGACAAAAACCTAATAATACTTTCCAAAACACAATAGTAACAAACAGTTTTCAATCAAATACGTGACTTAATAGTCGTATGGGACGGACCAAGTCATAATCCCCAACGGTGCACGCCCCCACGCTCATCATCTAGCGTGTGCGTCACCTCAAAGTAGTGAATCGATGTGAAATCCGGGGTTTCATACCCTTAGGACATCATTTACAATCATTACTTACCTCAAACCAGACATAAATCTACACCACGATGCTCTTGCCGCTCGACTCGGCCTCATATCGTCCCGAATCTTTCCAGAATCAGAAATATATCATCAATACATGCCAAAGGGACAAAGCCCATGCGGAAATTATCAAATTAAACTCAAAATCCCGATATTGGCCAAACCCAACCCCCGGGCCCACAGCTTGAAATCCGACAAAACTCACAAAATCTGACAACCTATTCAACCACGAGTCCAACCATACCAAAATTACTAAAATCCGACAACAACTCGACCTCCAAATCTTAAATCTTTATTTTTGAAATGTTTTGCAAAAATTCCAAATTGTTCCATTTAAATCTGAATTAAACGATGAATAACCATGTATTTATGAAATATAATCACTTTCGGATATAGAACACTTACCCCAATGTTTTCCCTTGAAAAATCTGTTGAAAATCTCTTTTTCCGATCTTTAAAATCATCAAGAATGAATAAAAATGACTAACTCCCGAATATAAACTTCTTTCCAGGCAAGTCGCATCTATGAAATGCGACTTGCTCATTATTTCCAGCCAAAACAAAAGGCAGTACCAGCCTTCACTAAATCTGTCATAACTTTCTGTACAAATGTTGAAATGATGAATGATTTAACTTTCAACAAACTAGAATATAAGGGCTACAACTTTCATGTTTTTCAAAATTTTAGATTCCTTATGTATTTCGAGATATAAGCTTTCAAATAGCCTCCTCGCATCAGAAATTTTTGGAAAAATTTCAAAATAGCTTCACTAGCCTTTATTTGATCAAGCCTAACTTTCTGTACAAATATCCAAATGACTAATGGTTTTACTTTCTGGAAACTAGGATGAAAGAGCTACAACTTTGATGTTTTGCAAATTTATAGATTCTTTATATATTTCGATATATTAGTTCCCGAAATAGGCTCCACGATTGCACAGTTGCTGTCCAAAGACAGCTTTTGCAGCAGAAAATTCCAGCAACCTTTTTTTTTTTGTCCGAAATCCATTCCGTTAACCGTCCTAAATTCACCCGAGGCCCTCGGGACCTTAACAAATTATATCAACATGTCCCAAAATACAATACGAACTTAATCGAGGCTTCAAACCACATCAAACAACGCCGAAATTACGAATCGCGCATCGAATTGAATTATGAGTTTTCAAATCTTCCAACTTCTATATTTTGTGCCGAAACATATCAATTCAATACGGAATGACTTTAATTTTGCACTCAAGTCATAAATGACATAACAAAGCTATAAAAATTTTCAGAACTGGATTTCAACCCCGATATCAAAAAGTCTACCCTCGGGTCAAACTTCCAAACTTAAATTTCTTATTTTCGCCATTTCAAGCCTAATTTAGCTACGTACTTCAAAATAAATATTCGGACGCGCTCCCAAGTCCAAAATCACCTAATGTAGCTAACCAAATCATAAAAATCCAAATCCGAGGTCGAATTCAAAAAAGTCAAAACTTGGTCAAACCTTTCAAATTTAAAAGTTCAAGGTGAGAATTATTCTTCCAAATCTATTCCGATTATCCTAAAAACCAAAATCGACGATTTACATAATACATAATACATCATACGGGGCTAGTCATGCCTGAGAACTGGCGAGCGAAGTGCGAATGCTCAAAACGACCGGTCGAGTCGTTACAACAGAGCCGTCATGGAGGCCGGGTTTTATCGTGTCTTCCACCAAACTTAGTAATTTTTATGTTTCTTTGTATGATTTGTCGTTTGGCTACCATATCTATGTGGAGCTAAACTTCACGTTCTAGGATTGTGGTTCTTTCATGATTATTGTTATTTGGATATTGATTTTGCTTTCTTGATTTATCATATTAGTTTATTTATTCAATCTTCTGCTAAATTATTTGATTGTTTGATCATCAATTGAATACTATCTATGAATCTAAAAATGAACTCGAAAGTGGAAATTCTAGATTGCATATAGGATTGAGTAGAGCAAGTTCTTGAACCTGGGCATCGGGGATGGATTCGTCGTTAGGATAGACATATACCTAATTGCGTTGCTTGACTGATTTACAGTAATTACAAATATGTTCTTCTTAGGTCTACTTTTATAGACATATAAGCATTAGGTTAGCTTGAATAAGCGAGTAAGAACTTGACAGATTCTTATGAGTGATATTAACCATGTCAACCAATAAGCTAGACAAATTAATTAGTCAATTTAATTGAAGAATACAATAGGAATGTTAGATAGACCATAACCCTGGATCGTTTTCATCATATTGATAACATAAAAATCTGCTCTTCCTCTGTTCAAAGTTCATTATAGTCAGACCTCTTTATAACAACATCCGTATATAACAACACTTCACTATAAAAGTCAAACTTTTCCAGAACCAATTTTATGTTATGTTATAATATATGTTCTCTATAACAACACTTCGCTATAACATCCAAAAATATTCGGAACAAATGAGGCTGTTATAGGGAGGTTTGACTATATTTATTTTTCTTTATTTTAATTACTTTACCATCACTACTTTTGGGTTTAATCCCTCTTTAGATAATTAGGGCAGTCTAATTTAGTTAATAGTTAATCACAAGACCTCGTGGGTCCGACATCCGACTTTTAGTCACTTTATTACTTGACAGCCGCATATACTTGCGTGTTCGCTTGACTGCATCAAGCTTTTGGCGCCGTAGCCGGGGACTTAGAAATTAGCTATTTTTCTAAATTAGACTTTTACTTCTATTTTTTCAAGTTTTATTGTTTTTTGTAAATATTTTTATTTTTATAAATATTCAATTTTTCTGTTAGTGTTTTTTCTAGTTCTCTCAGCATAACATCTAGAAATGAAATATATGGAGATAAGATGATTGATAAAGAAGCTTGGTTGACGGAAAACTTTTATGGCCTGTATTTTTGGGCTTGTCATGACTTGACCTCTTGAAAGTCATAATTTGAATATGGAAGTAAGGGTTGGTATTGTGACGAATCAAGAGAATATGCAAAACGGCATTGTTTACTAACAATGTTGGTGAATAATTGGTCCAAGGAGAGAGTTGATCTTGCACAAGAAATTGACAGGTTTGGCTTGGTTGTGCGCAACTTGGATGCAGATTTGAGCGCAAAGGTTGATGTGTGTAACGCCCAATAATTTAGTGATGAGTTGTGTAAGCTGAAAAAGATCTTCTAGGCCGAATTGAGGAGCTAAAACAATAATAACAATTATTAGACCATACTTTTGTTGATGATGCCGAGGTTGAGGGGGTATATATTATTGAGGATGTAAAACATAATGCAGTTTTAGAGTTGGGGCGTGTTAGTCTTCATTCTAAATATTTTTCTACATTATGTTTGGATGAAGACATGCAGATTGAGCCTTTAGAGAGATGTAACGATGAAGAACAAGAGCCTTACATTCTAAAATTTGCCACACCAAAAAGACAAAACGACATAACTCACTTAACAGCCAAGCAATGCAAGATACGATACTTATTGCTTGGTTCTTTTATTTTTATACCACCGCCCCAGGAACGTGAAAGAGAAATTGATGCAAAATTGGGGGCGCAATTTATATCCTCAAAGTGAAAGGAAAAGTGACGAAGTGGTGTAAGCTGTGCCATGACTATAAATTAGGCGCTTGTTGGGAGGCCAACTTTACTGCTTTTATTTTTATTTTTATTATATTATTTTTATAGTATTTGTTTTGATTTTGTATGATTATAAGAATAGGAAGCAAAGCCATTGGAAGAGTACAAAAGCGAGCTAGATGGTAAGAACTAAGTGTGGGGTGCCCACATAAAGGACCATGTCTGGGGAAAGTCTGAGTACCATATGAGTCGCTATTGCTTCGGTCTTTGGCCTCTCAGGGAGTTTCTTGTCAAACCTCGTTATTGTTTTTCTTTATTTTTGTATTGGGGACACTGCACTCCTTTAAGTGTGGGGTGAGAGAATTTCTCTAGATAATTAGTAGTTGTATGTTAGAAAAATGTTAACTTCTTATTTTGTTTTCGTAGTTGTGTAGTATTTTGTTAGCCCCTAAGAAAAATCGAAAAAAGGTAGAAAAAATAGACATTTCCCGATGATGGATCTCATTTGACAGGTTTCTTGACGGAGTTAAGTCAAAAGAAAAAAGGACAAAAAGATTTTTTTTAGGTAGTGTAGTAATTATGTCTTGATTTTTCTTTGTGCCGCGGTTCTTTTCCAAGGGTTTTGTTTGAATCGGGTGTAGTTAGTTTTATTTTTTAGGAGTAGGAGCCATTGTGCTATTAATTTAATTGAAACAATATCTCTTGACTTTGTTATGCCTTGAGAATAATGAGTATTTTGGTTGTGATGCTTAGGCTCAGTTTTTGACTCTTGTATAAGTACCTTAAATTATATGATCTTAACTTTGCTTAACTACTTTGACTAGAGTGTCTTGATGAGTCCAATCCTGAGTGAGTTATGTGCCATGTGTGTGTTCTGTGCATTACATTTGATGTCTAGAACATGTGCCATGTATTTATAAAGTGAAATAGTAGTTTTGTTCAGTCTTGGAAGTTATATAGGCGTTTCTTTGTTGAACCAGATATATATATTTTACCCGCCTAATTGTTATGTATCGTAGTTAACCCTTTGAGCTTGTAATCCATTTTTTGGCAACCACATTACAAAATTTACCCATTTGTTTGAATTGATCATCTATTTGAACCTTTTCATCTCACATGAGCGTTTGAAATATTATGAACCTTGTAAAGGTTAAAGTGTGGGGTGGTTGTTTGGCTTTTGAGTGAAACTAATGAAATAAGGAGAAATGTGCACTATTTTGAAAAAGTAAGAGCCACTTGAATTGAAAAAGAAAGAAAATATAGTTGTATTATTGTGAAAAATATTTCTTGATAGTGGTAACTCTTAATGTAATTGTACTTAAAGAAGTATGAAGTTAATATACATAAATGTGAAGGTGGAGTTATGGTTGACATAAGTGTGAGGTTTTAAATGTTAAAGTATAAGTATTAAAGTGCTTAGAAAGGTGTACTCAATCTTATATCTATATGTATCCTACCCGTCCCGCAGCCTACATTACAACCAATTAAAGTCCTACTTGATCCTAGACTAAATGAGCTCGATTAGTAGAGTAGTACACTACCGGCAAGCCTATGATATATATTTTGTGGCATATGAATGTTATTTCTGAGAGTGAGTGAATTCTTTCTATCTTGAGTTCCTAATTGTTCTTAAATTTTATTGTGTGTGGAATTACTCTCTTTTGTTGTGTGAGACACTTGATTCATGAAGGAAAGGTAATGTCATTGACCTCTATGTTAGAGTTAGAGTAAGTAAGTGAGTTGTGAATAATGCGTGGTACTTGAGAGTCAAATCTTGAGGTGAAAATGTTACACTCTTGTGCTTATTCTATTTTAAAGATTCTTGGTGTGATGAGTTAGGAGAATTGTTTAAAAAGGTCGTGTCTATATAAAGTGTAATTTGATTGTTCGAGGACGAGCAATGATTTAAGTGTAGGGTGTTGATGGTAGGCTATAATTAAGTATTTTAGTCGCTTATTACACTTTAATGTACTACATTTTAATTGAGTTTGAGCTTTAATCGCTAGTATTTTGTACTAATTGCGTATTTTATGTCTTGTCGGAGTGATTTCGAGTGATGTAGATGTTATGGAGCTAATTCGAATTATTTAGATTAAAGCCTGAGTAAAAGCCCAAAAAATTATGCCGAAATCGTGTTCGGGGGTCGACTACCGCGTATGTATATAAAAAGTGAAAGAAAAAAACCCAAAGCCAAAAAAATGGCCTATCACGGCTTGTTGGAAGACGTGCACCATGAAGCCAAAATTCTCTAAGCTAAGGAATTTAATCCTCCAAAGTGAGACATGCAAGTGACGTGTGAAGCATTGAAGTAGCTGTCCAATTCATCATTGTACAAGACAAAGTAGTAGATGAATTGAAATTGGACAATTCTCTGGAAATGGCCACTAAAGAGCCGCGCTCTGCGACGCCCGCCGCGCCGCGGCTGCGCATTTTTCTGCTGCTGTTAATTTTGCACGCTCCCTGATAAACTCCACTGCTGCCCCGCGTGGCGCATCGCCCCATGCGGTGTGCCTATACAATTTTTATAGAGTTATTATCCCAGTTCGCTAGGAAAAGGTATTTTCGTCTTGGCCCGACCTACTTAATATCAATACATGTAAAGATGTTATTTTTGTAACTTTTGACAAAACATTTGACCTAGGGAGAGCACAGAGTCGTCGTTGAGGCCGGATTTTATCTTTTCTTCCACCAAACTTAGTTTTTTTATGTTTCTTTTTATGATTTATCGTTTGGCTACCATGTCTATATGGAACTAAACTTCACGTTCTAGGGTTGTTGTTCTTTCATGACTATTGTTATTTAGATATTGATTTTGCTTTCTTGATTTATAATATTAGTTTATTTATTCAATCTTGCGCTTAATTTTTTGATTGCTTGATCATCAATTGGATACTATCTACGAATCTAGAATTGAACTTGAAAGTGAGAATTCTAGGTTGCATATATGAGTAGAGCAAGTTTGCGGTTAGGATAGACATATACTTAATTGTCTTGCTTGGTTAATCTACAGGAATTACAAATGCGTTCTTGTTAGTTCTAATTCCATAGACATATAGGCGTTAAGTTAGCTTGAATAAGCGAGTATGAACTCGACCGATTCTTATGAGCGATATTAACCTTGTTGCCCAATAAGCTAGATAAATTAGTTAGTCAATTTAATATAAGAATACATTAGGAATGTTAGGTAGCCCATAACTCTGGATCGTTTTCATCGCATTGATAACATAAAAATCTGCTCTTCCTCTGTTCAAAGTTCATTATTTGTTTCTTTATTTTAATTACTTTAGCATCACTACTTTTGAGTTTAATCTTTGTTCAGATTATTAGGATAATCTAATTTAGTTAATAGTTAATCACAAGTCCTCGTGAGTTCGAAATCCGACTTTTAGTCACTTTATTACTTGACGACCGCGTATACTTGTGTGTGCGTTTGACCGCAATAGCATGCTTTCCATGCTGCCTTGTTCTTCCTTGATGCTCCACGGTTGTTTCATCTTCATTAAGCTCGCCGAACTTAACAATCTAGAAGAAGTTCTCTGGCAGCCCAAAATCATCAAGTGTTACTTCCCTTTTTCCAGACTGGAGTCATTGTCCGAATCACGTACATTGATGTAGTCGGCTGGTTCACCTTCAAAATTTAAAATAAAAGAACAACACTGTATGTTGGTTGCATCAGTTCTTTTTGGAAAATTGAAAGCTGTTATTTTTTTTCCTACAATTATATTGTAACATATAGCACCACTGAAATCTTATCTTCTCCTTATTGTATAACGTTTTCTTGTTGAATTGGAGATTGCAAATGCATAATCTCCTTCTCCTCATTTAAATGCTCTCCTTGTATGCCAATTTTAGCATCCTGCTTTGGAGAGTCCACACACATATTTTCCTTATCTGTTACAATAAATGTGTACAACTTAATAAAATTGTAGATAATTTATAGTAAACAAAAACAATACTATGGATAAATTATAGTTTAATTTTAGAAAATTTGTTGAAATGTTGTCTTGTAGCTGAGATGCAATAAATATTGTGAAATATGTCGATAAAATGTACTAAATCATACCTTCAGTTTCTTCATCAAATGCCTCTTGAATTGTCAACACCTACAGGAACATTCTCCTCATTTTGAATGACATTCATGTGTCCTATATCTAACAAAACAACTGGAAATATAATGTAGATTATTTGTTGGTAATTTAGGCTATATGTAGATATAATGTTAATATAATGTATAATATAATTTTAACAATTGTGTTAAAATTGTTAAGATACCTAGTTTACTATTGCTAGCCAACACTGATTTAGCACTATTGCCCGGATTGTGTTGATTGTTCTTTTCTTTGTACTGCTTATCATTTTTCATAGAACTGCCAGTAATCTGCAAGCATAATTTGTTATGAATTACGATAGAAACATGGACATGGTAAAAATTGTTGTCCAAAATGAATATATTTCGAATGAAACCTGATCATCAATGTTATTATCCGTTTGACTGTTTATTGCCTGTAAAATAGACTTGATAGAATCATTGAGTAGCAGTCGAATGTGTTATGATCCGACTGGTCGTTTTGCTTTATAAAATTCTGTTTCCCTAAATAAGACTTCCCGCACTTGTTTTTACTAATTTATGACTTGTGAGGATGGTTGGTTTGGGATTTGGAAGAGTTTGGGTTGAAATCAGAACACTTGGTTCCTTAAGGTTGGCTTAAAAAGCCAAGTTTGACTTCGAGGGTTCGAGCGAATCCGTTTTATGATTCTAAACTTGTCGGTAAGTTCGGGCGAGGCCTCGGTGGCCACGAGCGTCAATCGGATGAGGCTCGAGTTAAGTTAGAAATTTGAGAAGGAGCTGAAGCTCCAGTTGTGTCATAACCGCACCTGCGGTTGGCCAGTCGCAGGTGCGAGACTGCATAAGCGGCTTACCAATCACAGATGCGGCCCAAGGGGAGGAGCCCAGGTTCCATAGATGCGGCTCCTCTTTCGCAGAAGCAGAAACACAGAAGCGATCCCTGGACCGCAGATACGGCCCCAGCTAGCCCGACCCAATTCCGCAGAAGTGGACGACCCCTCACAGAAGCGAGATCGCAGATGCGATCCCCTAACCGCAGGTGCGAAAATCGCTGAAGGCAGTGCCTTCATTTAATACGGGAATGTGTCATTTTTGACATATTTCATTCGTTTCTTGGGAAATTTGGGAGCTTACAAAGGGGAGATTTCAGCCTAGCATTGTGATATAAGTTATTTATACTTAATGTAGGTTTAATACATAGTTAAGGGATAGATTACACCATGTAAATTAGTGAAAATTATGGGTTTAGAGTAAAACCTAGGGTTTTGATAAAAACAAGATTTAACCACAAAATATATTATGGAATGTAGAAGAAATCATATATTCTTGATCCTTAGGTTATGGGTAACAACTTTCTTCAAATATTTCCGGAATCCGGGCACGTGGGCCCGGGGATGGATTTTAGGAATCTTGCATTTAGGGTTAGGAAATTAGTTTAATAGTTAGAATATGAACTCTTGAGCATATATTGACTATTCTTACCCCATTTGAATTGCTTTGGATCTTTCGGCTCCGGTTTGAAAGTTTGAATGCATTCTTGAGTTTACTTTGTAAGGGAGAAATTTCCCCATAGGTGAACTTAATTAATATATATGATTAATTGTGGGGGCTATGTACGTACGAAGTGACGAGAGTCCGTACGTAGCTACTATTTATGTTATGTCCGGTTAGTTCTAGGCTTACACCATACTTTGTGTGTATCGTTATATGATTAAAATTGTTGATTTGCATTGAATGAGACTAAGTTGAAGACGTTATGATTTCAAGGTTTTCAAGTAAATATTTATTTTGAAAAGAATTGAGGAAAATATTAAGTTATATTTATACTTAACCACGTTGCAATTATATTCCGCGAGCGAGGTGATTATTTCCACTACTCTCATGGGAGTGGGGCGTTTGCCTCGGCAGGATAGTAAATGTATATATGGTTTGGGCCGTTCGACCCTCGGTGGTGCACAGTTTACTTTTATGTTGGACGGGCCGAACGTCCTCGGTGGTATTTGTGTGTGATAATAGAACCAGAACCCTTATAATTCGTATGATTTATTTCTTGAAAGGTCACTTATTTTAAATGAGGAAAGTGCCTAGTTTTATTAATTGGATGAAAGAATTTTCAATAATTATTCTTGTTTGAGCTTGTTGTTATCTACATATCTTGAGAATTAAATATATTGAACTTCAAATTATTATATTTGCTGGCCCTAGTAAGTGTCGGAGTCGACCCCTCGTCACTACTTCTGTGAGGTTAGGTGAGATACTTACTGGGTACATATTTCTATGTACTCATGCTACACTTCTGTACTTGATTGTACAGGCATTAAGGCAGGTGCATCTGGCCATCAGTCCGGCGCATAGAGTGGACTCCTCAGCTTGAGACTTTCCGGTGAGCTGTCCTTTTGAGTTGTTCTGCAGTAGCTGGAGTCTTTCTTTTGTCTTCATATTCCTGTCTATCCCTTTTCTAGATAGTAGGATAGCATGGTTATGTATATTCTACTAGATTGCCCACACACTTGTGACACCAGGTCTTGGCACACACATTAGTAGACTTATGATGTTTTGGCTTGTCTTCATGATTGAGATTCGCATTTATTACTTCCATTTAAATATGCTTAAATTTTAAACTATAAATCTATAATAGAAGTTATCACGTACTAACTACACAAATACGAATTCACTATTTGATTAGTGTTGGCTTGCCTAACAATGTAGTTGGGCGCCATCACGGCCTAATAAGAAATTTGGGTCGTGACAACATGGTATCAAAGCACTAGGTTCACGTAGGTCTCACAAGTTATGGGCAAACCTGGTAGAGTCTTGCGGATCGGTACAAAGACGTTTGTACTTATCTTTGAGAGGCTATAAGGTGTTAGGAAACTACTCTTTATTCATCTCCTATCGTGAAGTTTATGGTGTACTAAATTTTCTTATTCTATTTTCTTACAGATGGTGAGTACGCGACAGTGGACGTTCCATACTCGGGAGGAGCTACTCCTCCCATTGCTAGAGGCCGAGGCAGAGTCCGGGGGAGGGCACCGGCCTGAGGCAGGGGAAGAGGGAATCCCAGAGCTGCCCTAGGTTCACCACCGACGGATCCAGCAGGGGATCCCATTATCGAGGAGCAGGGCGAGGTTCCCGTAGCACAGCCTACCCCGGCGAATTTCATGACAGCACCGGGCTTCGAGGAGGTCATGGGTCGTATGCTACGGTTCATGGACTCTATGACTTAGGCTGGTTAATTTCCAGCAGACCCACCTACATCTTAGGCAGGAGGGGGTGCACAGACCCCTACTGCTCGGGCTCCTGGGCACGCAACTGCCATATATCAGACTCTGGGTACACTACCCGGGGGCGGTGCCCAGCCAGTTGCAGCAGTGGCACTTGAGCCCAAACCAGTTGCGGACGGCGATTCACAAAAGTTGTTGGATAGATGGACTAGGCTACACCTCCTATCTTCGGAGCTGAACGTCATAAGGATGCCCAGGATTTCATTGATAGGTGCAGGGACAGACGGCACAACATGAGGATATTGGAGTCCCATAGGGTAGATTTCACCGCCTTCCAATTAGAGGGCAGGGCCCGTAGGTGATGGAAATCTTACCTCCTTAGAAGACCAGCAGGTTCTCTTCCCATGAGTTGGGATTAGTTTACACAACTTCTATTGGAGAGGTATATTCCACCCTCTCAGAGAGAAGAGTTACGATGTTAGTTTGAGTAGTTCGAGCAGGGTTAGATGTCTGTGACCGACTATGAGGTGAGATTCTATGAGTTGTCTCAACATGCACTCATGATACTTCTTACAGACATAGAGAGAGTGCGGAGATTTTTTGTGGGGTTACTATCGCGCCCCCTTTTTCTCGAACAATCGGGTTTTGACACATGACAACACTTTTATGGAAGGGTTTTAAAAGAGAGAGTCGCCACCTAACGAATTAAGGTGCGTTAGGACACCTATTTGTAGATAACTCTATTTAACCAGTTTGCGTCACCAAAGATCGGGTAAGGGCTCGAAATTACCTCGAACAGAAGATGTTAGGCACTCTTCGAGGTCCACAACTGTGGGTCCCGACCGAACTCAGTTATGTGAATTAGTCTATGTGATCAAAGATAAGGAAACAAAAGGATCTAGGGAGTTATTATTAAACACAAATGATTAATGAAAGACAAGGTGGGGGGGGTCCTAAATATTTTAGCCTAAAAGATCACCCCGTGCAACATAAATAATGCTTCGTAACTCCCTCAAGATGGGGTGTTACTCATATTATTCAGCGGGCACAGACTATCATCTCCTGCTACCCGATTACTATCTTTAAGTTGTTTACCTAAAGCACACTAGTTGATTCTAAACCGTATCCTTGCGTGCACTACCCGTCCCATGCCTATGGTCCAGGAGGCATTTAGACCTCTATTTTTGGGATGGTTCTAGACTTATCTTAGGTTGCTCAAAATGATAAAAACTAAGCGACATACAAAATAAGTTGGACTTTCATGTAAAAGCAAACAAGGGCTCAAGATAGCCTCCACACTTAGGCAGCAAATACATGCAACAAATTAGGCATTTAGCAGTTTCGACAGTTAGGGTTGTTAGGTCTTATAGGCATGATCTCTAGATGATTCTAGATTCTAATCATACTGGCAGTTATGCAAAGTAATTCCTAAGTGACTGTATAGTTGCCTACTGATTATAACTATAATGGGTCAAACCTATAGACAAGCTATCTAGGTGATTTACTCAGTGTTACGCAGTGACAAGCAACGTGAGATATTCAGAATCACTCAGTTATTCCTATAGGCATGCTTTCAAACGGCATTCAATGAGGCAGCATTTTAAAGCCTAATTTTAGCATTTAACACAAATGTGATCATCCTATAGACATGATTCCTACCCTTGTTGATTAAAACTGATTTTAGTTCCTATAGGCATGCATACTAAATGGGCAAGTACGACACTAGCATATCAATCAATTGAGAACCCTATAAGCATGATTTCTAAAGAGGCAAATTTTGATATACTGCAATGCAAATTTAACTTTGGTTATTTTATTTCCTATAGGCATGTGTCTAATCAAGTAAAGCAAAGTAGGCAGGATATTGAGCAAAAGTATACCCTTATAGGCAGGTTATCTAACATATAATAGCAGAATATGTTTTAATAAATAAACACCTATAGGCAGATCTATCACAATAGCAGAATGAGCCAAGTAAACACATATAGGCAGGATTTCTACCCATTCTCATGCAAACGTTAAAAATAAACCCAGTTTTCCCAATTCACTATTCCTTCAATTGCTATTGTAAATAATTATTACAGACCACAATCAAATGAATGAATTACAAAGTATATAAACTATAGGAAGCCTGTAGCACACCTAAATACACCTGGACAGGCCAGGCCTTCAACTCACAACATCTCCAAAGCCCATGTTTATAGGTACAACATGACCAATGGTGAGTGATTCACCCATATTTCAAAGATAAGAATACAAAACCCAAATCTCTAGTGTGTCAGAGTTCCAAGGGCTTTGAGAGCCCAGGGAAGTGCTCACACTAGAGAAACTGATTAGAGATAGTTCAAAGAAGACTAGAGACCCAAATCCTAGTGTATCAGAGTTCACAAAGGTGGTCTCACATGGACCCCGAGTAGTGCTTACACTAGAAAGGTCAAGGACAGATCCTAAATAGCCTTGGCTTTTAGCCGGCTAGAATGAGGATTCAGAATAACATAGGTAACATGTAAATGGGATGGGCAATGGTTAAGGGACGAAATTTTAAAAAGAGATACTTAGTTTCAGGAAAGCAGACATCGCAAAGCTAAAACATAGGGGCAGTTGATCACAGGATCAACAAGACTTAGAAAGAAATCTAACACTGAGCCAAACAATACATAGGCAGAGTCATATTGAAAGAGTTAGGGAGAAACCAGTTTATGGGATTTACACAGTCACAGGTGCATAATACCAAACAAGTTAAAGCCAAAATTTCTAATTTATGCTAAGCATACCTCTAGTATCAAAAGGAAATCATGTTAACTCACTCAAGAAACAAAACAACATTTAGACATGTTATGAAAACACAGATTTGATAACTACCCTAGAGTTAAATAATTACTGAAGAAATATGGAATAAAAATGAGCCAAAGACATGCTGAAAGACAGGTTAAAAGTGAAGCATGTCACAAATTGTTAAAATGTGAAGCAACTATTTGCAGGAACTCAAAGTGGAGTAGGAAAACAGACTTAGTTGATCAGTGAATGTAGACATTCAAGTATTGAATAGTAGACTAATATGAACTTAAAGATTCAATGCAAGTGAAACTAACAAATTTTCATACGAGAGCAATCCAGAAATGCATTAGCTAAACAAACTTAAGAGGGTTTAGATTATTCGAGTAGGAGTGAACAATCTCAGAACTAGCAACATGAGGTGAAACTTAAAATACTAAAGAGACTTAACAAAATCACATATGAAAATAACCCAGAAACATATAAGGCTATGAACTTCAGAGATGAGAACGCATGCAAGTGATAACTGTATAAGAACAAAATCGCTAAGGTTCAGTAACTCACCAGTTAAAGGAAAATAGGAAAGAACAGTAGCAAGAACCTAGAATTTCTTGCCTTGGCTTTCAGCCGGCCAAGAACCAAAGTATAGAACAAGATAATGAAAGAAACACAGAATAAAGCCCCATATTTTACTGATTATTGCGATTTAGGTCCATTATAAAGGAGGATGGGGAGGGGTTTATATGGCACTGAATTAGAACACACAAATATGGAAAAGTACTAGAAAGGAAAGCACGTAGAAGTTAATAAGGAAAAAGTTGAAACCCTAATTTAGGTAAACATATAAGATCGTCAGAAAATAACAAATAAGGAGATGCACATAGACAGATTCAAAGGTTTTAACAAAGTAACTAAAGAATCAAACAGATTTGGTTTGATTTCGAAGGATCAAAACCCTAAATTTAAGGTAAATGAAAATCAGTCATAAATTAATGAAGAAAGTTATAATAAAGATGCATAGAGACATATAGAGAGGAATAATTAAGGATTGAACCAAATTTGGTTCGATTTCAAAGAATCAAAAACCCTAATTCTTAGGGTAAAAATTAGTTAGACATATCAATGAAAAATCATAATAAAGATGCACATAGATAGATATATGGAAACGTTAAAGGAAAATATTTTTTTTTAAAAAATAGAGAACCATAACAGATCTAGAATGATCTGAACCCTAGTTTTAGGGTATGTAAAGAATCGAGAAAAATCTCAGAGATTCATACCATAAAGAGACAATGAACATAGATGGAAATAAGCAAAGGTCCAAACCAGATTTCATTAAGAATGAAAGAAATCGGCTTACTATGCGCAAGCAATTATGTGATACCATAAACGGGTACCCAATAGCGAGAAAGGGTTGATAAGGTAAGTGAATCAATGATTGATTCCATATCTGGGTTGGAATCAGAGGGGAAATGGGTAACAGCTCTAGGGTTTCAAAGACGAAGAAAGGAGAAGGTTAGAGAGAGAATAGAGGCGGCTGGCTGACAAAAATGATCTCTAGGGTTAAGGGTGGGGATATAAGGAGAAATGAGTGGAGTATTGTGAGTCGTTGATCACTTTTGATCAAGGGCTGGGATTAGGTCGGGTTCTGGACTTGGGAATTAATGGTGGTTTGGATTGGGCTTAAGGATTGAGCCAAGGGTTTGGGTAGGTATTTAGCTAATTGGGCTATGGGGATGGTCCGAAAATGGCTTAGAAATAGGCTATTAGTTAAATACCCAATTTTAATTAATAAATAATTTGTAAAAAATAATTGATAAATAACAAAAATATTACTTGTGCATGAAAATGATTAAAAAATTACTTAACATTATAAAAGTATATAAAGTCATTTTCTGCATAAATAATGTAATTATATATGCATATGGGCTATTATTGCAAAATATGCAATTTAGCACTAAATATGCAAATGTAATTATCAAAATGCACTGAAAAATATTTAAACATATGTGGGTAAAAATGATAAATTTAGATGATTAAATCAGCATAAAAATAATTTGAAGGATAATTATTGAATATTTATATCATAAAAATATAAAATAAATTGATTTAAAGCCTTTAAAAATTATGAAAAATACTTGTGCATGCTTGCAAATCCAATAACAATGCATGTGCACTATTTCAAAAGTATATATGTATATTTTAAAAATATGAGGGAAAAATTGGGTATCAACAACTGCCCCTCTTTACCCGGGAAGGATGAAAGAGTTGTCGGGTAAAGAAATGATGACCGATTTGACCAAATGGAGTGTTTTGAAAAAATATAGGCCAAAACCTGGTCTCTGAGCTGCATACATATCCCTGCTTTTACAGGAATCAGGCCATGTGTAGTTCTGGATCCAACGGTGAGCAAAACCGATGGAATTGTTGCAGGAACGGTCGTGTGTTTCGGAAGGGTTCTTTTGAGTAGGATAGTATCGGATGAATTTATGCGAAGTCATGAATGTAAATTTGAGATGTTATGGATATATCACAGGGCAAATATCTGAACGGTCATAGAGTAAAAGCGAGTAATTAATGGGAGTCAGTTGCGTTTGAAATAATGGTATGAGCGAAAACCGGAGCGAAGGTTGCTCCTGTTCGAAGAACGGTTACCTCCTGAATTACCTGCAAAAACTTAAAACATGATGCACACAAATATATATAGGTTATTGCGACAATTTAAACATGATACAATTTCACTTTGGATCATGAAGATTGTCTTCTAACAGTGAGGATGATGTCCTTAGACCATGACGTCCTGGGCCACGAATCGTGAGATAAGGGATTCGTAGGCCATGAAATGATATTCTTGGGCCATGATAATGGTGCCTCTGAACTATGGTGCCTTTGAATAATGATGTGCAGTATTGAGAGACCCTTAGGCCATGACATGGTGTCTTCAAGCTATGTAGATGATACCTTCGGACTATGGCGCCTTCGGATAGAGACATGATGATGGATCATATAAGCAAAACAATATAGAGCTTAGTCTTGCATAGGATCGGGACAGAGATTAGCCCCAAAAAAGGCAAAATAGTGCTAGGTTTCAAATAGTGTAACATTTAGCATTAGACAAGGAAAGGTAAAGCTTAGCCTTATGCAGTTGGAGAGACAGGGCTTAGCCTCATGCAAGGAGAGGGGACAATGCTTAGTCCCATGCAGTGGAAGGCAGTGCTTAGCCGTATGTAATAGGGAGGCAGTGCTTAGCCTCATGCAAGAAAGGAAGACAATGTTTAGTCTCATGCAAGAAAAGGGAGACAATGCATAGTCTCAGGCAATAGAAGGTAGTGCTTAGCCTTATGCAAATAGGGAGGCAGGGCCTAGCCTCATGCAAGAAAGTAAGACAATGCTTAGTCTCATTCACGGGAAGGCATTGCTTAGCCTTGTGCAAATAAGGAGGCAGGGCTTAGCCTCATGCAAGAAAGGGAGACAATGCTTAGTCTCATGCAATGGAAGACAGTGCTTAGCCTTATACAATTTGGGGAGGAAATGCTTAGCCTCATGCAAGAAAGTAGACAGTGCTTAGTCTCATGCAATGAAAGGCAGTGCTTAGCCTTATGCAATGGGGAGGCAGGGCTTAGCCTCATGCAAGGTTTGAGACGGTGCTTAGTCTCATGCAGTGGACAAATAGCAAGTAGGAGTAGAATATTTCTTAGTTGGAGATATATTTGCGTTTGGCATCCTTGTCGTTACGAATATACTGATTTTGGTATGTGTATTCGTGCGACTGCTCCTGTCATGTTCATTGTGCCTGCATCCAAAGAAAATTGTGAGTTTTGCGGGGAAGGTTGGTTCGTGTCTTCGCCTGCTTGTTTTGCTTTGCTTTGCTCTGGGGATCCTGTTTGGGTTACCTTGGGTAATATCCGGCTTCCATAGAAATAAAGTTTTCGAAATATATGTGTGTATTTGATGAAATAGAGTTATTTAGAAAATATAGTGGTATGTAATATCAAGTAAATTAGATAAACTAATGACTGCGACACTTTTAGAGACATTGCGGCTTCTTTGCATTAGAATTTTGAGGGTCCTCAAAATTCTGCCCCAGTTTGGTAAGTGATTCACCAGCCGTTCTGCATGTGACGAAGTTTGTTAGACTTGCTCTGGAATTTTGAGAATCCTTCTCAAAATTTTGGCCCAGTTACTTAACCAATTCTCTGACTGCCTTGCATATGATGATATTGCTGGACTTGCTCCGGAATTTTGAGGGTCCTCCTCAAAATTTTGCCCCCGTTTCTGGTTGTAGGGAAAATGAAAATTTTATTGAGATGTGACCGAACCCATAGTGCTGCCTACGTATCGCCTCTTAAATGAGAATCAGGTCAAGCGTAGTTCAGTTACATCAGATGAAGAAATATAAATAATTTAAATATAGTATCTCTTAACTGTGTCCGAATTGATAAGCATTGGCCAAACTTCTCTGTCCATTTCTGCAAGTATGAGTGCTCCTCCTGTTAGTACCTTGTGAACCATGTAGGGCCCTTGCCAATTGGGTTAAAACTTTCCTTTAGCTTTGTCTTGATGTGGGAAAATTCGTTTCAATACCAGTTGCCCCGGCGTGAACTGTCTAGGTTTAACTTTTTTGTTGAAAGCTCTGGACATTCTGTTCTGATAAAGCTGACCATGACATACTGGATTCATTCTTTTTCCATCAATAAGAGCCAATTGTTCATAGCGACTCCTTATCCATTCTGCATCACTAAGTTCTGTGTCCTGTATAATTCTCAAAGAAGGAATCTCAACCTTGGCGGGGATGACAGCTTCAGTACCGTAAACCATTATATAGGGAGTTGCTCCGGTTGATGTGAGAACTGTGTTATGATACCCCAATAAGGCAAATGGTAATTTCTCGTGCCATTGCTTGTGGTTGTCTACCATTTTACTTAGAATTTTCTTGATGTTTTTGTTGGCGGCTTCCATGGCTCCATTCATTTGAGGTATGTATGCTGTGGAATTCTTATGCTTGATCTTGAAGATTTCACACATAGCTTTCATTAAATTGCTGTTGAGTTTGGCGGCATTGTCAGTAATGATGGATTCTGGTACCCTGAATCAGCAAACAATGCGATCCCTGACAAAATCTTTGACGACTTTCTTGGTTACAGCCTTGTAAGATGCAACATCCACCCATTTTATGAAGTAGTCTATGTCCACTAAAATAAACTTGTGCCCGTTTGAAGCTCTGGACTCGATTGGGGAAAATACGTTTTCAATGGTTCGTATTCCCCTCCAACAGGATTTTTGCAAGGTGATATGCTAAAGCCTATCCGTTGACCGCCTTATGAGTCACATAGACGATATCAAACTCACTCAACAATATCTGCCATTTGGCTAGTTTCCCTATAGGCATTGGTTTCTTAAAGATGTATTTCAGGGGATCCATCCTCGATATGAGGTATGTAGTGTAGGCAGAGAAGTAGTGCGTCAATATTTGAGCTATCCACGTCAAGGAGCAGCAGGTACATTCCAGCAAAGAATACCGTGCTTCATAAGGTGTGAACTTCTTACTCAAGTAATATGGCCTGCTCTTTTCTTCGCGTCTCGTCATGTTGTCCCAAAACATAACCAAAAGCTCCATCTAGTACGGACAAATAAAGTAGCAGAGGTTTACCAGGTTTCGGCGGGACCAAGACTGGTGGCATGGATAGGTATTCCTTGATTCTGCCGAAAGCTTTCTAACATTCTTCAGTCCATTTTGTTGCAACATCTTTCTTCAACATTTTAAAAATTGGCTCACAGATCACGTTCGACTGTGCTATGAATTGGTTGATGTAATTGAGATGCCCCAAGAAACTCATCACATCTTTCTTGCTCTTCGGGGGTGGAAAATCTTGTATGGCATTGACCTTTAAGGGGTCCAATTCAATCCCCTGACGATTGATGATGAAACCTAGAAATTTTCCAGAGGGACTCTGAAAGCACACTTTGCAGGATTCAGTTTTAGATTGTACCTTCGAAGAAGATTAAAGAATTTCCTTAAATCTTCTATTTGATATGCGCTTCTTCTGGATTTGATGATGACGTCATCCAAGTACACCTCTATATCTTTTTGAATCATGTCATGGAAAATGGTCGTCATGGCTCTCATATAAGTGGCCCTAGTAGGCCAAACAACATTATTTTGTAATAATACATCCCCCACAGAGTGATAAAGGCTGTTTTCTCGGAATCTTCCTCATCCATCCAGATCTGATGGTATCCTACGAAGCAATCCACAAAGGATTGGAGTTCTTGCTTGGCACAGTTGTCAATCAATATGTGTATATTGGGTAACGAGAAATCATCTTTAGGACTTGCTTTATTTAAATCTCGATAGTCGACACATACTCTGACCTTCCCATACTTCTATGGAACTAGCACGATGTTGGCTAACCAAGTAGGATATTCGACCACTCTGAGAACTTTGGCTTTGATCTGCTTGGTGACTTATTCTTTGATTTTCAGGCTCATATCAAGTTTGAATTTTTTGAGTTTCTGTTTTACAGGTGGACACATTGGATCGGTAGGTAGTTTATGAGCCACTATAGACGTGCTCAAACTAGTCATATCATCATAAGACCATGCGAAAGTATCCTAATACTCCTTCAGGAAACGAGTATATTCTTCTTTTTCTGATGACACATGGATACTTATGCGGGTTTCTTTAACTGTTTAGAATCTCCCAAGTTGACTATCTCAGTTTCGTCTAGGTTAGACTTAGGATTATTCTTAAAATTCTCAACTTCTCTGACAATTTCCTCATGGATTATATTTTCATCTTCTACTTCTTCTGACTCACTATCCTTATGTTGCGTTGTCTTATTACATGTCATAGTCATTGGTTCATTAGGATAAGTAATAATAATACTGTAGAGAAACAATGTAAAAGATAATAATAAATACTAAAATAACAAAGCATTAATTAAATCTCGAAAACATCAAAATAGGTACGACTCAATGACTCGAGCAATTATTTCGAAACAAAATACATCTTAAAACAAAATACTGGAAATATCTTAAATGCTTAAAATGGCTTTTAAAAACAGATCATGCTAATTTCCAGGCTACCCAAGAACTCGACGGGTCCGGGATGGTGCATCAGTCCAATTCTTGGGAACAACTCCCTTCTCCATGGTCTTAATGGTGAGGTCTTCTTCCTCTTCCTCCTCCTCCTCAAATATTGCATTGCAGTCCATGTATTCATCATCCAGAAACAGATCCCTTAGGCCAGCTAAAGCCTCATCTTCTTCAGATCCCCATATCATGTCAGTCTGTTGAAATATCTGATGCAAATGTGGTATTGGTTGTTCGAGAGGGTAATAGGGGCCACGCCATGGCGGTGACCAATCATTGTACACCTGCCAGGTGTACTGATACCCAAGTCCAAAGGTGGTACCATGACGTTTTGGTTGTATTAGCTTAGTGATATCCTGGAGATTCTTACCGAGACCTTTACCGGGTTCATACCCTGTCCATAATAGTATGCTTTCAATCTTATTACTCTACCACTTGTCTTTCTCTATTGCATTGACACGCTTGATACAATGGTACGTTTCTCCACCCAACTTCCTTCTATTCTCAACAACCGGAACAGTTTGATTGGTGTAGATGGGATTACTTCCGTCTCCATGAATGATCACCTCCTGATGGTTCCATTCGAACTTCACGGCCTGGTGTAACGTAGAAGCTACAACTCCAGGGGCATGTGTCCAAGGTCGTCTCAACAAAAGATTGTACATAGTAGATATGTCTAATACTCAAAACTCAACATCAAACCAAGTCGGGCCTATCTGCAAACAAAGGTTGATTTGCCAAATTGTGGCCCTTTGAGACCCATCAAATGCTTTTACATTCATACTCCCTGCTCGTATTTTATGGAAATCTTTACCCAACCTTTTCAAAGTAGTCAATGAACAAATTTTGAGGCTCGAAATCCCATCTATTAGGACTCTGGCGATGAATTTGTCCTCGAACTGTATTGTGATATGTAGTGCCCTGTTGTGACTCAGTCCTTCAGGTGGTAGTTCGTCTTCGTGAAAGGTGATCTTGTGGCTCTCCAATACTTTCCCTACCATGTTGGCCATCTCTTCACTAGTGATGTTGTTGGGCACGTATGCTTCATTCAATACTTTCGTTAATGCATTTCTATGCATCTCAGAATTCTGAAGCAGTGACAAAATGGAAATCTGAGCAGGGGTTTTGTTCAAATGATCCACTACATAGTACTCTCTTGCTTGCACTTTTCTCCAAAGATAATCTGGGATGGTTTTGATGATAGGTTGTTTAGGAGCGGCTTCTTTACTTGTTCCTCCCAAATGCTTAGGTGTGTAAACCCTACCGGTCCTGGTCATGCCTTGTGCGGCACCTATTTCTTCCATCTTCTCTTTTCCTTTCCTTCTCGCCTCTGCAACATAGTCCCATGGTATAGCATTGGAATTAAAGGACGGTGTAGGTACTACCGTCACAGTAAAGGGTGTGGTCATTTCCACCTCAGACAGAGTAGGTGCGGCTAAGGGCATTGTTGTTTTAACCTCAAACGAAGTTGGCGCAACTATTTCAACCTCAATTGGTGACTAAATTTGCACTACAATGGCCGTGAGAGTGACTGGAGGTATTGTGGTTTCATCCCTTTCACGAATGAGTCCAATTGATCCTTTCGGATCCCATTCTTCATCAGTTTCTATCACATTTACCCCCCCGCCCCTGTGATCTGGAAGAGGATTGTTGCAAACATTGGGTGCGGCCTCTTTTTCTTGTATAACCTTGGTGTCAATCAGATTCTGGATCTTATCTTTCAAAGTGCAACATTCATCAATATTGTGTCTCTTCATTCCTGAGTGATAGGCACATGTCTTGTTCGATTTGACCCACTAGGAAAAGTTTTCCATAGCAACAGCGGGAATGGGATGACATAACCGGCAGCCTTTTGTCTTTCATAGAGCTATCTGGGTGGTCTACGGTCGAAATTTTGTCTGGGTTTTGGTAGTTTGGCGGGCTAGTGGTGGTGAATGGTAATATGCATGTTGTGTATTATACGTATGGTAGGTGGTGGTGAGTTGTTGGTGTCTGGGAGGTGAAGGCTGATATGTGGGCAATAGGGTTTGGTATGTGAGAGGGGATTTTGGACCTTGGGCTACCATCACGGCTACTACTTCTTTCTTTTTGGATATACCCCCTGACTGCAAATCTTTATTCGTAACTTGTAATGCCTCAAAATTAGTTACCATTCCACTCTTGATTCCTTCTTCAATTCTTTCCCCCAATTTAATGATGTCAGAGAACTTGTGATTCTCAATAACCGTTAACCTTTCATAGTATTGTGGATCCTGGGCCCGAATAAAGAATTTGTTCATTTTCTCTTCTTCCAATGTCGGCCTTAATTTCGTAGCTTCCGATCTCCACCGAGTAGCATACTCATGGAAAGTCTCCATTGGCTTCTTCTTGAGATTCTGGATATAGAAGAAATCTGGTGCATTCTCTATATTAAACCTGAACCAATCCATGAAATTTGATGCCATGTTTACCCAACTAACCCATTTCTTTGGATTTTGACTGATGTACCAAGATAGGGCGTCTCTAGTGAGGCTCTTCATGAACAATTTCATGCGAATCCTTTCATCTTTTCCAACTTCTACGAGCTTTTCACAGTATGTCCTTAGATGCACTTTTGGGTCACCTGTTCCGTCAAACATCTCGAACTTAGAAGGTTTGTAACACTCTGGCAGTTCTACGTCCGGCTGAATACACAGATCCTCATAGTTCAATCCCTCAATGCCTTTACCCCCTTTGACACCTTAGACTCGACTTGTGAGATTTTTAAGTTCTTCTGCCATATTCTTGATGAGCAGGTCCTTCTCGATGGATTCAGGTATGTATAAGGTTTGTTGAGGAGTGTGGGGTAAGGTTTCCACATTTGTTGAGGACTCCAGGGATTTGAGTGTAGTGGTGGTCGTTGGTCGAGTTTTGAGGATCGGGAATAGGTTGTGGTGCATTCTGAGGAGTATGATAGGTCATGGTTATTGGATAATAGGTTAGTTGATGATGTTGTGGAGGAGTTGGTACTGGTGGAGGATTGGTTCTTTGAGGCAGTGTGACATATTGGTGAGTTGCGGGAGGATTTTATGGATGCTGGTTCGGTGTATTTTGGGGAGGTGTTGGGTTTTTGGTGTTCTGTTGGTTGATGTCAGGGATGTTCAGGGTAAGGGAGAGATTTGCCAAGTTCCATACCTGCTCAAGTTCCCCTTGTAACTCCAATATCTTTTTTTCCAGTCGCAAAACCAAGTCATTTGGTGCTGGAGTGCTTCGACCATCTGAAGTTTCAGCATTGTCTTCATGCGTGGCATTGTTTTTCTTGATATTGCTTGTATCATCCATTCTGGCCTTTCCCTTGCTTTTAAGATCATTTGGAGGAGGAGGAGGTGTAGGACCTCTTGATCTGGTATGATATGTTGACGATGCCAGTATGCACGAACCAGCCTTAGGGGATGGGAATAAGCAAATCAAGAAAAGAAGAAAACAAAAAGGTACACAAGTCAGTGAGGAATATTAAAAGGTTTCTTGCAGTATTTAAACACATATTGCGGAATAAATTCACGTCCTAAGTTGGGGACCTCATTGTGCCCAAGGTAGGCTTAAGCGACATATAGATTTGGAGAAAAGTTGATGCCAATAACTGCGTTATTTTATTAATGTGAAAAAATAAACTGAATCTCTAATAAACGACAATAATAATAAAGAGTCACTAATGGCATGTGCCTTATTACAACCAAATCCTAAAACAAGTCTAGAAAGCAAGTAAAATATAATTTATAATCTATTTGGTCCCAGAAGGACCTTCTCCATGTTTGGCCTTCTTTGCTCCATCGATCAAGTTCCCTAGGTCGCGCATGTCCAGCAGCAGATACGCCCTTGCTAGGAGACCTCCTTCATTTCTATCCATGTTTTGACAGCCTGTAACCCTGTTTCTCATCTTCCCTTCCAGCTCCATCAATCCCTGCTCTAAATACTCCAATCTCTCTGTTGATTTAGTGGCAATTTCTCTCCATTCATTGATTGCTTCCATGTCCGCTTTGTGTTGTTCCAAATGTCTGGCCTCAGACTCAAAAATCTTTTTGCGTAATCTCCTATATTTGACTTGGGCCTCAGCTGCGTCGTCTATGATCCTATTTCCCAAATCAATCCTCGGCTTGACTTCTCCTTCTATGTCATCAACCAACCATGATGGATAAAAGTGCACATGGCCAGCATGGTATCGATCTGGCTCGATGGTATCTTTCTCCACCATGACCTTTAGATGCCACATGTGTTGTACCTCATACTTGAATGGAATAGCATCATCTTGGAAATCTTCTTTGTAGTGAACCATCTTAGAGACTCGGGGTATGACTTGTTTCCTCCCAGCCTGTCTCATGACCCTAATAGGAGCATAAGGATAGATACCCCTCAACCAAATCAGCACTAAATGAGGAACATCTCTTGACCTGATGATAAACTCGCTGGTAGAGAACCACTCGAATATCCAATGGACCTTGTCGTCCGTCAAATTGCTAAAAAAGTGCAACTAATCCACATCATTTTCCGATTGTGCAAACCTATCTAGGATGAAAGTCATTCTTTTTGGATGGTGAAAAGCTATGTGTTCATTCCATGGTCTCCGCGGAAATTCCTGACGGCCTGTCGTCTTTGAAGAAGCTCCAACAACCATATTTGCAGTAACAAGTTACAGCTCTCGAAATGTTTGAATCCCTTCTTGTAGCAGTCCAAAGCTCGGTATATTTCTACCGCAATCATTAGGATGATAGTGTAAGTTTATCCTTCAATTCCTTCCATTAGTGCCTTAGTAACCATAGCTAAACGAGTGTGAATCCTTTATCCTTGCATTAGGAATACCAGTATACCTAGAAAACACACAATGAATGCGAAAACCTGACGGTGGGTCCAACCCAACGAAGTAATAGAAAACTCATCATGGTATAGGTGGTAGGATTTGCTATGTGAGGAAGTCGAACGGTATATAAGACTTCTTTAAGCAGACCAGTTCATCATTCTTTCTAAAACCCATCATTTTTAGAAACCCTCGGGAGGTGCGATTCTCAGGTACTAATAGACTAGGGCTATCCCAAGGAAGTCTAGCAAAGCCCTCTATTTCCTCTAGAAGGGGAGTCATCTCTATATCCCCGAAACGGAAAACAACCCTCTTTTCATCCCAGAACATAGTAGCGACCTTGATCAATACATTGTTCGGTTGAATGTCTAGTAAAAAGGTAAATTCCCAAGAACTCTTTTCACATGGTTTTTGTCGCTTGGTGCAAGATTTTCCCACCAATCCAAACAAAGGTGGAATATTTCGAACCATGCGAACCTGGGGACCTCATGCCTCATTTCTGCAAAACAGATAAAGTTAGCCCTTGCCCCATCCAGATTCAGCTAGTTTCATGCTAATGATCAACATATTGGCATGTTTTTCTCCAAATGATGCACAGATTGTGGTTACATCCATTAGGATTATAGAAATCCCGGCGGACTTTGGACAAGGTTTGTCTTAGTGAGTTATTGCATGGACAACATTCTAACTAATACTATGTTTAAACATGATGCATGCACAATAGGTTTTAGGATGAGGTTTATAGAAGAGTCTAGACTGGTACCCTCAAGCGGACAACTTGAGAGGGAAAGGCACAGAACCGTTGATTGCACCGTTGGTCGACTAGTTTTACCGCGAATAAGCCTTTTCGAATTTAAAGGGTGATTTTAGGAAGAGCGCGGACACTCATCAAGTGTCGTTATAGTATTAATACGCATGAGTGGAATATGATGCTGAGCATACTTTATGCAAAGACAAAATAACACGTTGTCAAGTATTTTTCACATTGAAAGCAGTAAATGCAGTATTGAATGGAATGTAAAGACATAAAAGAAAAAAAACAAGGAAGAAGTTAGTTCACGTAATGAGAGAATAAATCAAATAAAGGGATAAGGATTGGGGAAAGACATGATATAGCAAAATTAAAAGGTTGGAACAAGTGAACCTGATTAGGGGATAAGGGAAAACACACGTTGTAATCAAATTAAACAAGTGTTGCATATGGGTTCATATCAAGGGGAAATAGGGGAAAGGATGTATATGTAGCAATAAAAGGGAAAAGTAATAGCAAAATAACAAAGACACGCTTATAAAGGAAGACTAATTCACAAAGATCAAGTTCGTTTATGGTAAGAGCCCAAAAATATCCCCAGCAGAGTCGTCATGCTATCGTGCCCCCTTTTCCTTGCAAAATCGGATTTCGACACGTGACAACTCTTTAAGGAAGGGTTTTAAAATAGAGAGTTGCCACCTAATGGATTAAGGTGTGTTAGGGCACCTATTTGCAGATAACTCTATTTAACCAGTTTATGTCACCAAAGATCGGGTAAGGACTCGAAATTACCTTAAAGAGAAGGTGTTAGGAACTCTTTGAGGTCTACAACTATGGGTCTCGGTCGAACTCAATTGTGTGAATTAGTCTATGTGATCAAAGATAAGGAAACAAAAGGATCTGGGGAGTTCATTATTAAACACAAATAATTGATGAAAGACAAGGTGGGGGTCCTAAATTTTTTAGCCAAAAGGATCACCCCGTGCAACATAAATAATGCTTTGTAGCTCCCTCAAGATGGGGTGTTACTCATTATATTCAGCGCACACAGACTATCATCTCATGCTACCCGATTACTATCTTTAAGTTGTTTATTTAAAGCGCACTAGTTGATTCTAAACCGTATCCTATGTATACACTATCCGTCCTATGCCTATGGTTCAGGAGGCATTTAGACCTCTATTTTTGGGATGGTTCTAGACTTATCTTAGGTTGCTCAAAATGATAAACACTAGGTGACATACAAAACAAGTTGGATTTTTATGTAAAAGCAAACAAGGGCTCAAGCTAGCCTCCACACTTAGGCAGCAAATGCACACAACAAATTAGGTGTTTGAAAGTTTCAATAGTTAAGTTTGTTAGGTCCTATAGGCATGATCTCTAGATGATTCTGGATTCTAATCATACTGGCAGTTATGCAAAGTAATTCCTAAGTGAATGTATAGTTGCCTACTGATTATAAGTATAAGCGATCAAACCTATAGACATGCTATCTAGGTGATTTACTCAGGGAGTGACAAGCAACATGAGCTATTCAAAATCACTCAATTGTTCCTATAGGCATGCTTTCTAATGGCTTTCAATGAGGCAGTTTTTTAAAGCCTAATTTTAGCGTTTAACACAGATGTGATCATCTTATAGACATGATTCCTACCTTTGATGATTAAAACTGGTTTTAGTTCCTATAGGCATGCATACTATATGGGCAAGTAAGACATTAGCATATCAATCAATTAAGAACCCTATAGGAATGATTTCTAAAGAGGCATATTTGGATATACTGCAATGCATATGTAACTTTGGTTATTTTATTTCATATAGTCATGGTGTCTAATCAGGTAAAGCAAAGTAGACAGGATATTGAGCCAAAGTATACCCTTATATATAGGTTATCTAACATACAATAGCAGAATATATTTTAATAAATAAATACCTATAGGCAGGTTATCTAACACAATGGTCGAATGAGCCAAGTAAACACCTATAGGCAGGATTTCTACCCATTCTCATGCAAACGTTAAAAATAAACCCAGGTTTCCCAATACACTATTGCCCCAATTGGTATTACAAATAATTATTACAGAACACAATCGAATGAATGAATTACAAAGTATATAAACTATAGGAAGCCTGCAACAAGCCCAAATACACTTGTACAGGCCAGGCCTTCAACTCACAACATCTCTAAAGCCCATATTCATAGGTACAACATGATCAGTGGTGAGTGATTCACCCATATTTCAAAGATAAGCATACAGAACTCAAATCTCTAGTGTGCCAGAGTTCCCAAAGGCTTTGAGAACCTAGGGCAGTGCTTACACTAGAGAAACTGATCAGAGATAGTTCAAGGAAGACTAGAGACCCAAATCCTAGTGTGTCAAAATTCACAAGGGTCTCATATGGATCTCGAGCAGTGCTCATACTAGAAAGGTCAAGGACAGATCCTAAATAGCCTTGGCTTTCAGCCGGCTAGAATGAGGATTCAAAATAGCATAGGTAACATGTAAAGGGGGTGGGCAATGGTTAAGGGATAGAATTTGAAAAGGAGATACTTAGTTTTAGGAAAGCAGACATAGCAAAGATAAAACATAGGGGTAGTTGATCACAGGATCAACAAGACTTAGAAACAAATCTAACACTTAACCAAACAATACATAGGCAGAGTCATATTGAAAGAGTTAGGGAGAAACCAGTTTGTGGGATTTACATAGTCACACAGGTGCATAATACCAAACAAGTTAAAGAGTAAAAGGTCTAATTTATGCTAAGCATACCTCCAGTATCAAAAGGAAGCAGGTCACAAATTGTTAAAATGTGAAGCAGCCATTTGCAGAAACTTAAAGTGGAGTAGGAAAATAGACTTAGGTTGATCAGTGAATGTAGACATTCAAATATTGACCAGTAGACTAATATGAACTCAATGATTCAATGCAAGTGAAACTAACAAAGTTGCATACAAGAGCAATCCAGAAATGTATTAACTAAACAAACTTAAGAGGATTTAGATTATTCGAGTAAGTGTGAACAATCTCAGAACTAGCAACATGAGGTGAAACTTATAATACTAAAGAGACTTAACAAAATCACATATAAAAATAACCTAGAAACATATAAGGTCATGAACTTAAGAGATGAGAACACATGCAAGTCATAACTGTCAAGGTTCAGTAACTCACCAGTTAAAAGAAATAGGAAAGAACAATAGCAAGAACCCAGAATTTCTGGCCTTGGCTTTCAGCTGGTCAAGATTCAAAGCATAGAACAAGATAATGAAAGAAACACAGAACAAAGCCCCAGATTTTAGTGATTATTTCGATTTAGGTCCGTTTTAAAGGGGCATGGAAAGGGGTCTAAAGGCTCTGTTTTGAGCTTTTGCACTTTTCTCGCCAGTTCTCGGGCATGACTAGCCCCGTGTGATGTATTATGACTTATGTAAATTGTTGATTTTGGTTTTCAGGGTAATTGGAATGAATTTGGAGGAACAGTTCTCAGTTTGAAGCTTGAAATTTGAAAGGTTTGACCAAGATTTGACTTCTTGGTATATGATCTCGTATCGGAATTTTTATGATTTTGTTAGCTCTGTTAGGTGATTTGGGAATTAGGAGCATGATCGGAATGCATTTTGGAGGTCCGTGGAAGGTTTAGCCTTGAATTGGCGAAATTGAGATTTTGACGTTTCCCAGTTGATAGGTAAGATTTTGATATTGGGATAGGAATGGAATTCCGGAAGTTGCAGTAGTTCCATTGTGGCATTTGAGATGTGTGTGCAAAATTTAAGGTCATTCAGACGTGGTTTGATATACTTTTTGATCGAAAGCATAATTCGGGAGATTTTGGAAATTTCGGCTTGAATCAGATGTGTTTTGGGTGATTCGATGTTGTTTGAGGTGTTTTGAAGATTTGTACAAGTTTGAATGGTGGTATGTGGCTTATTTGAGTTGTGTTGCAGATTTTTGTTGTTCCTGTCATTTCCGCACCTGCGAATTAGGGACCGTAGGTGCGAGGTCCGCAGAAGCGGTTATGTGGTGCAGGTGCATAGAAGGTGTCGCAGGTGCAGTTTGGTCCCCGCATCTGCGATGACCGCAGGTGAGGTCAGGCAACCGTAGAAGCGGAAATTGCCTTTTAATGAAATTCCGCAGAAGCGGAGGAGTTTGCGCAAATGCGGCCCCGTAGATGCGTGATGGGACCGCAAATGCGTGATGGGACCACAGATGCGGAAGTGCTGGGCAGAGTGTATATAAAGGCTCCTTCGCGAATTTTTGGTCATTCTTCACCATTTTTGGCCGGGATTTGAGCTTTGGGCAGTGATTTTCAAGAGGAATCAAGGATCTTCAATGATGTAAGTTACTTGGGCTTTGTATTTTGTGTTTATGGTGATTTCCATTGTTTAATCATGAAATTAGTGGAAAATTCAGAGAAAGATTTGGGAAATTAGGGCTTGAAATTGGAGAGTTAAATTGGGACTTTGAGGGGCCATTTGAGGTCCGATTTTGATTATCTTAATGTGTATAGACTCGTGAGAGGATGAAGATTCTATTGATGTGAGTTTTATTAGAATTTGAGACGTGGGCTCGGGGTCGGATTTGAGCAATTTCAGGATTTTTGATGTAAATTGAATATTTTCGAGTGGGCTTTGTTCTCTTAGCATATTTTAATGGTTATGTACTGATTTTGGTTAGATTTGGAGCATTTAGAGGCCGATTCGAGAGGCAAGGGCATCGTGGGCTAGAGTTTGGACCGGATAGAGGTAAGTAATGATTGTAAATGTTGTCCTGAAGGTTTGAAACTCCGGACCTCACATCGTTGTACTACTTTGAGGTGATGCACATGCTAGATGACGAGCATGGAGTCGTGCACCGTTGGGGATTGTGACTTGGTCCATCTCGTACGACTGTTAAGTCGCGTATTTGATTTGAAATCTTGTGATATTCCATGTTTTAGATATTGATATTATATTTTGGGTTGTATGCCATGTTTTGGGCCTTGTGCTACACGTTGAGACCCTTAGGGGAATTTTCACTATTTGTTTCCTCACTCTATTTGTTTTGAAAGCATATCCTCAGTCATGTTTTACCTGTTTATTATTTAAATCGGGTTTTATTACTTTACTTCTTAAATTGTGAAAACTGTTTGGGCTGAGTTCCCTGTTTTACTGATGGTCCGAGTGATTGTGAGATTGATTACTGAGATAAATCGAGGGTCTGATTGTGAGGTTGACAACTGAGATAGACCGAAGGTCTGATTGTGAGGTTAATGACTGAGAGAGAGGTCGAAGGCCTGGTTACGCGCGCAACAATATATATATATATATATGGATCGGGCTGCACGCCGCGGCGGTTACTATATGGTACCTATTGAGTGTAAGCGCTGATTGGTAAGAGTTGAGTCATGAGTGACTGAGAGGCTTGCCCGAGGGGCTATATATATACATGTACATGAGTGATGCTTCGCCTGATGGGCCAGTTTATGAACTTACATTTCACTCCTCTTTAAAGTGAGTTTCTATTAAACATGTTGATTTAATTACTGTTTTCGCTCATCTTTAGACCGAGCCTCTATTGAAAATGTTGAATAAATGTTTTAAATAACTTTCATTTAAATTGAAGTTTTTAAGTTATGAAATGGTGGTGAATTCCTATTATGCCAAGAGGCTGTATACGAACTATGCTTTGCCCGAGGGGCCGATTATGATTTTCATCACTTTCACATTATATATATATATATATATATATATATTTGATTAAACCTCTATAGGAGAGGTAAGAAATATATTTTCTAAAGGATTTTACTGAAGATGGAAGTTTAACGAAGTGATTTGATTTGTATCCTGTTTTTTTCTTCTTCTTTTTTTGGAAACATGCGGTATCCTCTGTGGTGCCATGATGTGGTATACATGATTTCTTACTGCTCAGACTTTATTTACTTTTATTATTTACTGGGTTGGAGTATTCACATTACTCCCTGCACCGTGTGTACATATTTAGGTATTTCTGAGCTTTGCGGCAGTTTCATCGGAGTTAGCAAGTTAGCTGCCTAGCGATCACGGCTCTGCTTCTCCCTCTTTATTCTTCCTTATGTATTCTTGTGACTTTTCCCGACCATATTGGTTTTGATGTGGTTAGACAGTTGTATTAGATGCTCATGACTAGTGACACCCCGATGTCGGGCTTGTGTATTTATTCTGCACTGTTCGTTTAAATTTACATCATGAGATTATTGATTAATAAATGATATAAAACTAACTTTTATTGAATAAATGGTTGATTCGGGAGTTTTGTCGGCTGGCCTAGTTTCACGATAGGCGCCATCACGACTGGGTCAGTTTTGGGTCGTGATAAGTTGGTATCAGAGCCTAGGTTATATAGGTCTCACGAGTCTTGAGCAGGTTTAGTAGACTCTCATGGATCGGTATGGAGACGTCTGTGCTTATCCTCAGGAGGCTGCAGAACCTTTAGGAAAAACTTCATATTCTTGAATTCTTATCGTGCGACCTTGATTCAGCTCGGAGTGTAACTCTTTGAATTCCTTCCATGCGTTTGTATGCGCACATGAGTGCTTAGTATCAGATGTGCGTCGATGGCTTGTGATTCCCTGATCAAAGGGCGAGGTGTGATTTCTATGCGTTGATGTTAGGCCAGTCAGGAGGACTTGAGGTCGGGTTTTACCTGCAGCTTGAGCACCGAGGTGCTGATTGTGTGAGCACGTATTTTGGATTTGTATGTCCGATAGTGTCCCTATTAGTGGGAGTGATGATTGGATAGTTATCTGATGAGTTTGATATGACTACGAGATGTGTGCATATGATTTGACCGAGACAAGAAGGGTCTGCTTGGGGGTAGTAAGAACTATCTAGTACTTGATTTCCATCGTGACTTGATGTATGGCCCGAGTTGTAGGCGGGTTGAAGACTTTTTAATGTTGCCTAGTTGGTAAGTGAAGTAAATTTCATGTTGTGATATGAGTTCAAACTCAGGAAAACTAAGTGACTGTGTAATGTTTATGCCGGTGGAAGGGTATGAATAAATGTTAGTTTGAGGCAAAGTAGGTGGGTTATCTCTTGCGGAGTGTTCTGAAGTTGGGCGATCCTTATTTTGTTTGTTAGAAGATCTCGTTTGCAAGTGAAATATATGTGTTTAAGTTTAAATTTGGGTCAATTAAGAGAGTGGGTTTAACCGTCATGAGAGTAAATGCGAGATTGCAAAAGATTTAAAGTACTAGGTGGTCTGTGTTTCACGAGCTTATGAAGGATTGTGTTTAATCTCACTATGGTATTATGGCGGTAATAGAGTATATCCATGATGAGTTATTATGAGTGTTCTGATCTATGGCTTCGAGCCAAGTAGGGGAGTCTGCTATTGATTAGATTGACTACACAGTTATGTGCTATGTTGGTTCCAATTGAGGCGTATGGGAGAATCAGTTATGGCCTGCGGAGACTGAGACCGAGGATGGCTCGAGTAAAGGAAAATTCTTGAAAAAGTTTATAGTATGCTTCATAGGTGTGTGAGAATCACAGAATGTCTTGGGTTTTTGTTGGTAAAGGATGCTCGGTGCGTAGAGCAGGAAGTTGCTTGGTTGTATTAGGATGAGGTTACAATCTGTGTTGTCGGAGTGCTAATGAGGCACGGGTTGTTCGGTTCATTTTATCAAGCTAATTGCAGTTCGAGTAGAGTGACTGACTCTCGAGAATGGTTCGAATGTGTTCGAGATTATATATGTAAAAATTAGAAATTTTCAAGTGCATGATTTGGCTAGAAACTGAGGTTTGCATTGGAGGGTGTCAAGGCTTGTGTCATTTCTATATCAATTATGGGATTCTATATATTAGTATTAAGAAGGTAATGTCTTCAGATTTGCAGGAAGTCTCATCAGGGTAGGTATTTTGAATGTTGTGCCTTTGGGAATATTAAGGAGAGCATTCAGCGGCTTATGAGCCTTAGACGGTGTGGTTTTATGGTTGGGTCTCATGTGGTGAGTCTGGGTTGAGGATTGTGGTGTTATAGCAAGAAAAAGTATCATGTCGAATGTAAATCAAAAGGAACTTGGATAGATGGGATAGCTTGGTAGTAGGACGGATCGACATGGTAGGGATATGATTAGTTCTTTGGGGTGCCTATGAGGTAATGAGTTTCTACAGGTGTTTCGTTGCAATGCCTTTTAGGTTTTTGAAGGCTTGCATAGCTTGATTGAGTTAGAAGGAGTCATTTATAACGGTTTGGTCTTATGCAAATGGAATTCGGATAGTTCTTGATGGTTTCTACCATGGTTAGAGATGTATATTTCCTACTGGCATGAGGAGCATGGGATGTATAATGATCTTCTCCTAGATGGAATCAAATGGAAAAGTTCTTGACTGGTTGAGTACGTAGTTGCTCTAGCTCGGAGTGGATTGCGAAGTTTTCATAATTATCATTGGATGGTATGGTAGATGCGGTATGTTGTGTGGGGTTGAGATTTGCATGTGTAAGGTCACAGTTCGGTTTTGAAAGGAAGGTCATAAATTCTTAGGCAGCATGGACAGCTTCAGATTACTAGATAAATGGGATCACTGATTGGTGTGGCTTGAGGAGGGTAAACATTTTTAAAAGGGCAATGTGTTTGAGTTATGGATGCTTTATTGGTATTGCGGCACTATCTTGTCTGATCGACTGATGATATTCGAGTTTTCTTGGTGGCACAGAAGAATTATAGGTGTACCTCTAGGATGATTGAGTATTAGAGGTGTGTGTATATTCGAGCGGCAAAATTGGGATCAGATATGGTAATTCCTGTGCTTTATGGACTTGGAGACTGAAAGTTCTCATAAATAGGTTAGCTCGTGGTTGTGGATGGTAAAGATGTGGGTAAGTTAGTCAGATGATATTATGTGATGTGATTCAGTCATTGTGAACCCTCGGAGGGTTATTTATCTGTTGTGGGTGACTAGAGTTGATGTGTGGTTCATTGGTAGACCTATATGGATGTGTGTTCTGCATCGAGATGACTTTGTTGATTTTGAGTTGCTATTGGAAAGGGATGTATTGATTCGGTTGTTATTGAGTTATTATTGATCAGGGGGATCTATGAGTTATCTTTCCGTGTTGCGAGACGTTAGGATTTGTTGGTTATAGGCACATGTGGTGCGGTGTTATTGGGGCCTCTCATCGGAATTCGAGCGGGAAGAGTATTGGGTATTGCTCGGTGGATGGCGTATGGTTTATGTCCTTTAGGGTTTGTTTAATGTTATGCCAATTGTTTCGTCGTGGTTATGATGATTTGCTTTTGGTTCTAGACATCAAATTGTATGCGGTTGTCCATTTTGAGCATAATGGATTGAGGTGTTTCATGCGGACCAGTGTTTGGATAGGTTCACGTATTGCAGCGAAGTTATGTGGAGGTATGACCCTTCGGGTTAGATTCGTGTGTTCTATTTTACGATGTGTGATGGGTTCCGAGCATTGCGTTGTGGTGGTACTGGCGAGCTTGCGGTACAACTCTCTCATTTGAGTCATTTTCATGATTTGAGTATGTTCGGATTGTTGCTTATTAGTGCGCAGATTACACGAGTTGTGGCTTTAGTTTTGGATTGATGTGTCATGTTACCAGAGTAGTTGTGCTGGATTAGATGAGATCGTTGGGATCTATAGTGAATACAAATGGATTCGGTTTCGGCGTGTTGGAAGGATAATATCGTTGTTCGATTTAGAAATTTTCTATGGTCCTCGCCAAAGGAAAAGTGGCTTCATTAATTGTTAATCCAACGAATGGTATGACTTTCTACGTGTTTCATTCATCATTGGAAATATACGAAAAGTGTTGGAATGAGGTTTTGTTCGATAAGAGGCTTAGTATCGGTATTCGGCTATTTTGAGTTATTACTGTGACTAGAAGTTATCGCTACGAGTGTCTGAGTTATAAGGTATATCATGTAATCGTATCTTGGGTATGGATATGGTTGTTACAACTTGTTCGTACTTATTCAGAGTATAGGTGTGAGGTTCTGACCATATAGATGATTTCGGAAGTGGAACTTTGGTTCTAAAGCTTATGGTCTAGGATGGATTGTGGAATTTTAGTTGCATTGTGTTATCGTACCTATATGAGATAGGGTGACATGGGATCACTCACGAATATCTGCATAGTGAGGTTATTCAGCAATTTGATGGTTTTCGGAACAACTCTGGGCACGTTCGAGGACGAGCGTATGTTTAAGTGGGGGAGGAGGTAACGACCCGACCGGTCGTTTTGAGCTTTTGCACTTTGCTCGCCAGTTCTCGGGAATGAATAGCCCTATGTGATGTATTATGACTTATGTAAATCATTGTTTTGGTTTTCAGGGTAATCGGAATGAATTTGGAAGAACAGTTCTCAGTTTGAAGCTTGAAATTGGAAAGGTTTGACCAAGATTTGACTTGTTGGTATATGATCTCGGATCAGAATTTCTATGATTTGGTTAGCTCCGCTAGGTGATTTTAGACTTAGGAGCGTGATCGGAATGCATTTTGGAGGTCCATGGAAGATTTAAGCTTGAATTGGCGAAATTGAGATTTTGGCGTTTCCCGATTGATAGGTGAGATTTTGATATAGGGGTCGGAATGGAATTTCGGAAGTTGCAATAGTTCCGTTGTGGAATTTGGGATGTGTGTGCAAACTTTTAGGTCATTCGGACGTGGTTTGGTATACTTTTTGATCGAAAGTGTAATTCGGAAGATTTTGGAAGCTTCAGCTTGAATACGATATGTTTTGGGTGATTTGATGTTGTTTGAGGTGTTTTGAAGATTGGTACAAGTTTGAGTGGTGGTATGTGACTTGTTTGATCTTTTGTTGAGGTCCCGGGGGCCTCGGGATGATTTCGGATGGTAACTGGAAAGTTTAGAATTTGAGTTGTGCTACAGATTTTTGTTGTTCCTGTTATTTCCGCACCTGCGGATTGGGGACAGCAGGTGCGAGGTCCGCAGAAGTGGTTATGTGGCGCAGGTGCATAGAAGGTGTCGCAGGTGCGGTTTGGTCCCCGCATCTGCATTGACCACAGGTGCGGTTAGGCAACCGCATAAGCGGAAATTACCTTTTAATGAAATTCCGCAGAAGCGGAGGATTTTGCGCAGATGAGGCCCCGCAGATGCGGAAGTGCTGGGCAGAGTGTATATAAAGGCTCCTTCACGAATTTTTGGTCATTCTTCACCATTTTTTGCAGGGATTTGAGCTTTGGGCAGTGATTTTCAAGAGGAATCAAGGATCTTCAATGGGTTAAGTTACTTGGGCTTTGTATCTTGTGTTTATGGTGATTATTCATTGTTTAATCATGAAATTAGTGGAAAAATCAGAGAAAGAGTTGGGAAATTAGGGCTTGAAATTGGAAAGTTAAATTGGGGATTTGAGGGGCCATTTGAGGTCCGATTTTGATGATCTTAATGTGTATAGACTCGTGAGAGGATGAGAATTCTATTGATGTGATTTTTATTGGATTCTGAGACGTGGGCACGGGGACAGGGTTTGAGCAATTTCAGGATTTTTGATGTAAATTGAATACTTTCGAGTGGGATTTGTTCCCTTAGCATATTTTAATGGTTATGTACTGATTTTGGTTAGATTTACAGCATTTGGAAGCCAATTCGAGAGACAAGGGCAATGCAGGCTTGAGTTTGGACCGGATAAAGGTAAGTAATGATTGTAAATGCTGTCATGAGGGTTTGAAACCCCGGATTTCACATCGTTGTACTACTTTGAGGTGACGCAGACGCTAGATGACGAGCTTGGAGTCGTGCACCATAGGGGATTGTAACTTGGTCCGTCTCGTACGACTGTTAAGTCGCGTATTTGATTTGAAATTTTATGATATTCCATGTTATAGAGATTGATATTATATTTTGGGTTGTATGCCATGTTTGGGGCCTTGTGCCTTCCCGTTAGGACCCTTAGGGGTATTTTCACTATTTTTTTTCCTCACTCTATTTGTTTTGAAAGCATATCCTCAGTCATGTTTTACCTATTTATTATTCAAATCTGGTTTTATCACTTTACTTCTTAAAATGTGAAAACTGTTTGGGCTGAGTTCCCTGTTTTACTGATGGTCCAAGTGATTGTGAGATTGATGACCGGAATAGACCGAGGGTCTAATTATAAGATTGACGACTAAGATAGACCGAGGGTCTTATTGTTAGGTTAATGACGGAGAGAGAGGCCGAGGGCCTGGTTGTGAGGATTTTATATTTATGGATCAGGCTGCACGCCGCAGCAATATATATATATATATATATATATATATATATATATATATGTATATGTATATGGATCGGGCTGCACGCTGCAGCGATACATGGATCGGGCTACACGCCGCAACAATATAGCGCTTGGGCTGTAGGAGCCCCTCCGGAGTCTGCACATCCCCACTGAGCGCAATCGACTATATATATGGATCGGGCTGCACGCCGCATCGATATATGGATCAGGATGCACGTCGCAGCGGTTACTATATGGTACCTATTGAGTGTGAGTGCTGAGTGTGAGCACTGATTGGTAAGAGTTGAGTCATGAGTGACTGAGAGGCTTGCCCGAGGGGCTATATATATACATGTACATGAGTGATGCTTCCCCTGAGGGGCCATTTTATGAACTTACTATTTTTCACTTCGCTTTAAAGTGAGTTTCTATTGAACATGTTGATTTAATTAGTGCTTTCACTCACCTTTAGACCGAGCCTCTATTGAAAATGTTGAACAAATGTTTTAAATAACTTTTATTTAAACTGAAGTTTTTAAGTTATGAAATGGTGGTGAATTCCTATTATGCCGAGGGGTTGTATATGAGCTATGCTTTGCCCGAGGGGCCGATTATGATTTTCATCACTTTCACTATATATATATATATATCATTAAACCTCTATGGGAAAGGTTAGAAAGATATTTTCCAAAGGATTTTACTGAAGATGGAAGTTTAACAAAGTGACTTGATTTGTATCCTGTTTCTTTTTTTTTTTTTGAAACATGCGGTATCCTCTGTGGTGCCATGATGTGGTATACGTGATTTCTTACTGATCGGACTTTATTTACTTTTATTACTTACTGGGTTGGAGTACTCACATTACTCTCTGCACTTTGTGTGTAGATTCAGGTATTTCTGAGTTTGGTGGCAGTTTCATCGGAGTTAGCAAGGTATCTGTCTGGCGATCGCGGCTCTGCTTTCTCCCTCTTTATTCTTCCTTATGTATTCTTGTGACTTTTCCCGACCATATTGGTCTTGATGTGGTTAGACAGTTGTAGTAGATGCTCATGACTAATGAAACCCTAGTGTCGGGATTGTGTATTTATTTCGCACTATTCGTTTAAATTTATATCATGAGATTATTGATTAATAAATAGTATAAAAATACCTTTTATTGAATAAATGGTTGATTCGGGAGTTATGTCGGCTGGCCTAGTTTCAGGATAGGCGCCATCACGACCGAGTCGGTTTTGGGTCGTGACATTAAGGGTGGGGATATAAGGAGAAATGGGTGGCGTATTGTGAGTCGTTGATCATTTTTTATCAACGGCTGGGATTAGGTCCGGTTCTGGACTGAGTTGGGAATTAAGGTTGGTTTGGATTGGGCTTAAGGATTGGGCCAAGGGTCTTTGTAGGTATTTAGGTAATTTGGCTATGAGGCTGGTCCGAAAATGGCTTAGAAATAGGTTATTAATTAAATATCCAATTTTAATTAATAAATAATTTGTAAAAAAATAATTGATAAATAACAAAATTATTACTTGTGCATGAAAATGATTAAAAAATTACTTAATATTATAAAAATATAAAAAGTCCTTTTCTGTATAAATAATGTAATTATATATGCATATGGGCTATTATTGCAAAATGTGCAATTTAGCCCTAAAAATGCAAATGTAATTATAAAAATGTACTGAAAAATATTTAAGCATTATGTGGGTATAAATGATAAGTTTAGATGATTAAATCATTATAAAAATAATTTGAAGGATAATTATTGAATATTTATATAATAAAAATGCAAGAATAAATTGATTTAAAGCCTTTAAAAATTATAGAAAAATTATGAAAAATACTTGTGCATGCTTGTAAATCCAATGACAATGCATGTACACTTTTTAAAAAGTATATATGTATATTTTAAAAATATGAGGGAAAAATTGGGTATCAACAGTTACACCCTGGTAGTCGAGCTAGCATGGCCCGAGAGGTTGAGATGGGGACTGAGTATTTGCTAGTGGTGGAGATTGCTTTAAGGATTAAGGGTTACCGCCAAAGGGGTAGAGAGAAGTTTCAGCAGGACAAGAGGACCCAATTCTCTGGAGAGTTTAGAGGTGCCCCGGCTAGGGGCAGAGGTCAATTTGGGAGGGGCCAACCCTGCAGGCCCCCATATTCAGCACCACCACCTCCTCGAGGTGCTCCAGTGAGGCCTTATTTCAGTGCGATGCCGGAGAGTTCTTATCGCCCACTAGCTATTCAGGGATCCTCCAACGGGTATTCTAGTCATCAAGGTTCTTACAGTGCCTACTTTAGTGTTGTGCCTGAGCTTTCATATCGCCCACCAATCATTCAGGGTTCTTTTAGTGGGTATTCGGGCCATCAGGGTCAGGCTTTAGGTCAATATTCTATGGCACCGCGAGGTTGTTACGAGTGTGGGGATCCGGGTCACATAAAGAGGTTTTGTCTCAAACTTCGGGGCAAGGTAGTACAGTAGGGTCATCAGCCTATGATTACAGCACCAGCCATCCGGCTACCCAGAGGTGGGGGCTAGGTTGGTAGGGGTCTTCCTAGAGGTGGAGGCCAGTTAGGGAGAGTTCAGTCCGCTATTGTTCAGTCAGCGGAGGCCAGCCAGGCGGTGCTCCAACTAGATTCTATGCTTTTTTGGCTAGACCAAATGCAGTGGTCTCAGATACCGTGATCACAAGTATTATTTCTGTATGCGGTAGGGATGCTTCAGTATTATTTGATCTAGGGTCTACATATTTATATGTGTCATCTCTATTTGCTCATTTCTTGGATATCCCTCGTGAGTCTTTGGGTACTCTTGTTTATGTGTCCACTCCTATAGGCGATTCTGTGGTTGTGAATCGGATCTACCAATCCTGTGTGGTTACATTTTGTGGTTACGAGACTAGAGCGGACCTTTTGTTACTTGATATGATCAACGTTGAGGTCATCTTGGGCATGCATTAGTTATCTCCGCATCACGCCATTCTTGATTGTCATGCCAAGACTGTTACTTTAGTGATGCCAGAGTTGTCGAGATTGAAATGGAAGGGTTCCTCCATTAGTTCATCTAGTCGGGTTATCTCTTTCCTAAAGGCTCAACATCTTGTCGAGAAAGGGTGTTTGGCGTATCTAGCCTATGTTCGAGACACCGCCGTAGAGTCTCCGACAATTAATTTAGTGCAAGTAGCCCGGGAGTTTGTCGATGTGTTTCCTTCTGACCTTCCAGGCATGCTGCCGGATCGTGACATTGACTTTTGTATTGATTTAGCTCCTGGTACCCAGCCTATATCTATCCCACCGTACCGTATGGCACCGAAAGAGTTGAAAGAGCTGAAGGAGCAGCTTGATTGATTTCCATCTTGATTTGATGTATAGCCCCGAGTTATGGGTGTGTTGAAGGATCTTTTCATGTTGTTTATTGGGAAGCGAAGTAGATTTCATGTCGTGATATGAGTTCTAACTCAGGAAGATTAAGTGATTGCATGGTGTTTATGATGGTGGAAAGGTATGAAGAGATGTTAGTTTGAGGCGAAGTATGTGGTTTATCTCCTGCGGGGTGTCCTGAGGGTGTGTGATCCCTATGTTGTTTGTTGGAAGTCCCCTTTTACCAGTGAAATATGTGTGTTGCAATTTGACCTTAGATCGCTTATAAGAGTGGGCTTGACTATTGCGAGGGTGAATGCAAGATTTGTAGATAATTTGAAGTACTAGATGGTTTGTGTTGCACGAGCTTATGAAGCATTTAGTTTAATCTCATTATGGTATTATGATAGTAATAGAGTATGTGCATTGCGAGTTTTTGTGTGTTTTGACCTATGGCTTGAGCCAAGTGGGGGAGTCTGCTATTGATAAATTGATTGCGCGACTAAGTGCCTTAATAGTTTCGATTTGAGGTATACCGACGAATCAGTTGTGGCTTAAAGAGGTTGAGATCTAGGATGACTCGAGTAAAGGAAAATTTTGGATAAGGGTTGTGTTATGCTTTATGGGTATATTAGAAATTGTTGGATTAATTAGTTGTTGTTGTAAGGGATGTAACGGGTATAGAGTAGGATATCATTCAGCTGCTTAGAAGGATGGGTTACTTCCTTAGGGGTTGTTGTACTAATGGGGCACAAGTCGTTCGATTCATTTGATTAGTTTGATTAAAACCTGAGTAGAGTGGATGACTTTCGAGAATGGTTTTAATGGATTCAAGATTTACATGTAATAATTGGAGATCTTCAGGATGTGTATTTGGCTAGAAACTGAGGTTTACAATTGAGGGTGTCAAGACTTGTGGCATTTCTATATCATTATGGATTCTACATATCAGTATTATGAAGGTGAAGGTAATTGCTTTAGATTCACAGGAAGTCTCTTTAGGGTAAGTATTTTGGATGTGGTGCTTTTGGGGATAGTTAAGAGGGTATTCGGCGGCTTATGAGCCTTAGACGGTGTGGTTTTATGTTTGGGCCTCGTGTGGTGAGTCAGGGTCAAGGATTGTGGTATTATGGCGAGGAGAAGTATCAATTTGAAGGTAATTCAGAAGGAACTTGGATAAATAAGACAACTTGGTAGTAAGACGGATCAGCATGGTAAGAGATATGATAAGTTCTTTGGGTGCTTATGAGGTAATAAGTTTCTACATGTGTATCGTGGCAACGCTCTTGGGTTTTTAGTGACCTACGTAGCTTGGTTGAGCTAGAGGAATTCAGTCCTGACAGTTTAGTTTTGTGCAAATGGGATTCGAAGAGTTCTTGATGGTTTCTACCACAGTTAGAGATGTATATTTTCTACTGGTCTGAGGAGCATGTGTTGTATAGCAATTTTCTTCTAGATTGGATCAAATGGGAGAGTTCTTGGCTAGGGAAGTACATAGTTGCTTGTGGCTTGGAATGGATTATGAAGTTCTCATATTTGTCATAGGATGGTTTGGAATATGCGGTATATCGTGTAGGGTGATATCTGCATGTGTGAGGTCACGGTTCAGTTCTGAAAGGAAGGTCATAAATTCTTAGGTAGCACGAGCAGTTTCAGATGAATAGGTAAATGATGTTACTAATTGGTGTGGTTTGATGAGGGTATACATTTTTAGAAAGGGCAATGTGTTTGAGTTAAGGGTACTTCCTTGGTATTGCTACACTCTCTTGTTGGATCGACTGCTGATATTCAAGTTTGCTTGGTGGCACAAGAGTATCCCTCATGGAATGATCGAGTATTACAGGTGTGTTAGATATTCAGGTGGTAGAGTTGAGATCGGATGGGGTGATTCATATGGTTCATGGAATTAGAGACTGAGAATTGTCATAAACAGGTTATTTCGTTGTGGTGTACTGTGAAGATGTGGGCAAAGCTAGTCAGATGATAGTATGTACCAGGATTCAGTCATTGTGATCTTTCGGAGAGTGCTTTATCTATTGTGGACCGAGTTGATTTGGGGTTCATGCATAGGCCCAACATGGATGTGTGTTCTGCACCGGATCGGATTTGTTGACTTCGAGCTGCTATTGTTGAGAGATGTGCCATTAGATTGTTGTTGAGCTTATTCGTGTTCTGGATTGATCTATGAGTTACTCTTCTGTATTACGAGGAGTTATGATTTGTTGTTTATATTCATATATGGTGCGGTTCCATTTGGGCTTTATACGAAAATTGAGTGAGACGGGTATTTGGGTGTTGCAGGATTGATTGAGCATTTGATGTGTTCTCTCAGACTGGTATGATATTGCGTCATTTTCTCTCTGTGGTTATGGTGATTCACTTTTGGTACTAGACATCAAATTGCGCGTGGTAGTTGATTTTGGGCATGGTGATTTGAGGTGTTACATGTGGACCAGTGTTTGGATAGGATCACGCATTGCAACGAAGTTATGTGGAGGTATGATCCTTCGGGTTGGATTCGTGTGTTCTGGTTCTATGGTGTGTGATGGGTTTTTAGCATTGTGTTGTGATGGTACTGGTGAGCTTGCGGTACAGCTCTCTCATTTGAGTTATTCTCCATGATTTGAGTATATTTGACTGCTGCTTATTGGTGCACGGGTTACACGGGTTGTGGCTTGAGAATTGTATGGATGTGTCATGTCACGAGAGTAGCCATATGGGATGAGATGAGGTCATTGGGATCTAGAATGAATACTATCAGATTCGATTTCAGTATGTTGGAAGGATAATAACGATATTCAGCTTAGAAATTTACTATGGTCCTTGCCAAATGAGAAGTGGCTTCATGAATGGCTGATCTAAGGAATGATTATGACTTTCTGCGTGTTTCATTCATCATTGGCAGTATACGAAAGTGTTGGAATGAAGATTTATTTGATAAGAGTTTTATTATCGATATTCGGTTATTTTGAGCAGCTGCTGTGATTTGAAGTTATCGCTATAAGTGTTTGAGTTGTGTAGTATATCATGTGATTTCCATCTTGAATTGTGGTTATGGTTTAATACAGCGTGTTTAGATTTATTCTATGTGTAGATGTGAGATTCTGATATTATAGATAATTTCGGAAGTGGAAATTTGGTTCTAAGGTTTATGGGCTAGGTTGGATTGTGAAATTTTAGTTACATTGTGCTATCAGACCTATATGAGATAGGGTGACGGGGGATCACCCCCAGGTATGTGCATGGTAAAGTTACACAGCAATTTGATGGTTTTCGGAACAACTTTGGGCACATTCGAGGACGAACGTATATTTAAGTGGGGGAGGATGTAACGACCCGACCGGTCGTTTTGAACATTCGGACTTCGCTCGCCAATTCTCAGGCATGACTAGCCCCGTAGGATGTATTATGTCTTATGTAAATCGTTGGTTTGGTTTTTAGGATAATCGGAATAGATTTGGAAGAACAATTCTCACCTTGAAGCTTTAAATTTGAAAGGTTTGACCAAGTTTTGACTTTTTAGTATTCGATCTCGGATTTGGATTTTTATAATTTGGTTAGATCCGTTAGGTGATTTTGGACTTGGGAGTGCGTCCGAATATTTATTTCGAGGTCCGTAGCTAAATTAGGCTTGAAATGGCGAAAATAAGAAATTTAAGTTTGGAAGTTCGACCCGGGGGTAGACTTTTTGATATCGGGGTCGAAATCTAGATCTGAAAATTTTCATAGCTTTGTTATGTCATTTATGACTTGTGTGCAAAATTTGAAGTCATTCTGGATTGATTTGATATGTTTCGGCCCAAAATGTAGAAGTTGGAAGATTTGAAAACTCATAATTCAATTCGATGCGCGATGCGTAATTTCGGCGTTGTTTGACCTGGTTTGAAGCCTCGATTAAGTTTGTATTGTATTTTGGGACATGTTAATATAATTGGTTAAGGTCCTGAGGGCCTCGGGTGAATTTAGGAAGGTTAACGGAATGGATTTCGGACAAAAAAAAGGTTGCTGGAATTTTCTGCTGCAGAAGCTGTCTTTGGACAGCAACTGTGCAATCGTGGAGCCTACTTCAGGAGCTTATATATCGAAATCTACAAGGAATCTGTAAATTTTCGAAACATCAAAGTTGTAGCTCTTGTATCCTAGTTTCAAGAAATCTAAACTCTTAATCATTTGGATATTTGTACAGAAAGTTATGCTCGATCGAATTAATGCTGGTAAAGCTGTTTTTGATATTTTTCCAGAAATTTCTGATGCGAGGAGGCTACTTTGGAAGCTTATATCTCAAAATCCATAAGGAATCTGAAAATTTTCAAAACATGAAATTGTAGCCCTTACATTCTAGTTTCCCAAAAGTTAAACCATTCATCATTTCGACATTTGTATAGAAAGTTATGACAGATTTAGTGAAGGCTGGTACTACCTTTTGTTTTGGCTGGAAATAATGAGCAAGTCGCATTTCATAGATGCGACTTGCCTAGAAAGAAGTTTATATTCGGAAGTTAGTCATTTTTATTTATTCTTGATGATTTTAGAGCTCGGAAAAAGAGATTTTCAACAGATATTTCAAGGGAAAACATTGGGGTAAGTGTTTTATATCCGAAAGTGATTATATTTCATAAATCTATGGTTATTCATCGATTAATTCGGACTTAAATGGAAGAAATTGGAATTTTTGCAAAACTTTTCAAAAATAAAAATTTAAGATTTGGAGGTCGAGTTGTTGTTGGATTTTAGTAATTTTGGTATGGTTGGACTCGTGGTTGAATGGGTTTTCAGATTTTGTGAGTTTCGTCAGATTTCGAGACATGGACCTGGGGGTCGGGTATGGCCAATTTCAGGATTTTGAGTTTAATTTGATAATTTTCGCATGGGCTTTGTCCCTTTGGCATGTATTGATGATATGATTCTGAATCTGGATAGATTCGGGACAATTTGAGGCCGAGTCGAGCGGCAAGAGCATCGTGGTGTAGATTTCCAACGGTTTGAGGTAAGTAGTGATTGTAAATGCTGTACTAAGGGTATGAAACCCCAGATTTCACATCGTTTCACTACTTTGAGGTGACGCACATGCTAGATGACGAGCGTGAAGGCGTGCACCGTTGGGGATTGTGACTTGGTTCGTCCCATACGACTATTAAGTCGCGTATTTGACTGAAAACTATTTGTTACTATTGTGTTTGGGAAAGTATTATTATGTTTTGAGCTGAATGCCATATTTGGGCCACGTGCAAACTGTTTGGACCCTTAGGGGCTTTTTACTACTATTCCTCACTGTTTTGACTTAATATTTGTACTCAATCATGTTGTGTTTTACTGATTTCATAACTCAGCCTTATTTACCCAGTTTTAATGCTATAAATGATATTTTGGGTTGAACGCTCTGTTTTACTGATAGTCCGAGTGGCTTGTAAGGTTGATGGCTGAGAAAGACCGTGGGCCTGATTGTGATGTTAATGACTGAGAGAGGCAGAGGGCCTGGTTGTGAGGATTATATATTTATGGATCGGGCTGCACGCTATATATATATATATATATCGGGCTGCATATATATATATATATATCGGGCTGTATACCGCAGTGATATTGTGCTTGGGCTGTAGGAGCCCTTCTGGAGTCTACACACCCCTAGTGAGCGCAATCGACTATATATATGGATCGGGCTGCACGCCACAGCGATCTATGGATCGGGCTACACGCCACGGCAGTTATGATAAGGTACCTATTGAGCGTGAGTGCTGAGTGTGAGCGCTGATTACTGAGACTTGAATCATGAGTGACTGAGTGGCTTGTTCGAGGGGCTATACATATACACATATATGAGTGATGTTTTGCCTGAGGGGCCTGTTTATGAACTTACTATTTTCACTCCTCCTTAAAGTGAGTCTCTATCGGATATGGTGATTAAATTACTGTTTTCACTCATCTTTAGACCGAGTCTCTATTGAAAATGTTAAACAAATGTTTTAAACAACTTTTATTTAAATTGAAGTTTTTACGAGGTGTTCGGAATTTAGTCACTGATTTGGCTTTGTTATTTCTCTTGAGATTTTTAAGTTATGAGATGGTTATGAATTTCTGTTTGCCCGAGGGGCTGTATACGAAATATGTTATGGCTGAGGGGACAATTATGATTTTCATCACTTTCTCTATAAATTACATTGAACTTCTACTGAAACTGTTAGAAAGACATTTTTCAAAGGATTTTCCCGAAATAGGAGTTGAACGAGATGATTTGATTTGTATCCTATTTTGGAAACATGTTGTACCCACGGTGGTGCTATGACGTGGTTTACGTGATTTCATACTACTCAATCTTTATTGACTTTTATTACTTACTGAGTTGGCGTACTCACATTACTCCCTGCATCTTGTGTGCAGATTCAGGTATTTCTGAGCTTGGTGGTGGGTTCATCGGAGTTAGCAAGATAGCTGCCTGGCGATCGCAACCCTGCTTTTCTCCCTCCTTATTCTTCCTTAATGTATTCTTGTGATTTTTCCGACCATATTGGTCTTGATGTTGTTAGACAGTTGTAGTAGATGCTCATGACTAGTGACACCCTGATGTCGGGCTTGTGTATTTACTTCGCGCTGTTCATTTAGACTTACATTATGAGAAATTTGATTAATTAAAGGCTTAAAATTGACTTTTATTGAAAAATGGATAAATTCGGGAATTGTGTTGGCTAGCCTAGTTTCACGATAGGCGCCATCACGACCAGGTCGGTTTTAGGGTCGTGACATTTGTGCTCTCCTAGGTCAAAAGTTTTGTCAAAACTTATGAAAATAACGTTTTTACATGTATTTATACTAAGTAGGGTTGGGCCCAGGCGAAAACACCTTTTCCTGCACAAACTGAGATATTAACTCTATAAATATTGTATAGGCATGCCGCATGGGACGATATGCCACACAAGGACACAGTGGATTTTATCAAGGAGAGTGCAAAAGCAGAAAAATATGCAGTCGCAATGCGGCGGGCGATGCACAATGTGGTGCTTTAGTGGCCATTTCCAGAGAAGTGACCGATTTCAATTTATCTACTACTTTGTCTTGTGTAATGATGAATTGGTAACCTACTTCAATGTTTCACATGCCACTTGCATGTCTCACCTTGGAAGATAAAATTCCTTAACTTAGAGAATTTTGGCTTTATGGTGCACGTATTCTAACAAACCGTGATTGTAACGATCCGGCCAGTCATTTCAAGAGTTATAGCCTCATTCCCCCATTTCCTTCTTCTTTTATGTTCTAAATCTGTATTATGACATATCGGGTTAGTTGATTCGGGTCCAGAATAGTTTTGGAATGAATTGAGACACGTAGTCTTTTATGTGAAGGCTTAAGTTGGAAAAGTTGACTGGATGTTGACTTATGTGTAAATGATCCCGGATTTGAATTTTGATGGTCTTGTTAGCTCCGTTAGGTGTTTTAGGACTTGGGAGCGCGTCCGAAATGTGATTTGGAGACCAGCGGCAGAATTAGGCTTGAATTGGCGAAAGTTAGAATTTTGGCCATTTTGGTTGGCAGTGGAAATTTTGACATCGGGGTCGGATTGGATTTCCAGAAGTTGGAGTAGGTTCGTGGTGTCATTTTGACTTGTATGCAAATTTTTAGGTCATTCGACGTGGTTTAGCGGGTTTCGGCATCGTTTGTGGAATTTGGAAGTTTAGAAGTTCTTAGGCTTGTGTAATTTGGTGTTTTGATGTTGTTTTGAGTGATTCGAAGGTTCGAATAAGCTCGAATGATGTTATGGGACGTGTCGGTATGTTTGCTTGTGGATCCGAGGGCCTCGGGGTGATTTTGGGTGGTTATCCGAATGTTTTGAGTAGAAGAAGTGCAGCTGAAGTTGTTGGTTCTGGTATTTTCGCACCTACGGTGGGGAGCCCGCAGGTGCGGCCCAGCAGAAGTGAAGAGGAGCTCGCAAATATGGGCAAAGCTGAGGTGGACTGGAAGCGCAGGTGCGAGATTAGGAGCGCATCTGTGGAATAGAAGATGTGGAAATGGAGCGCAGATGCGAAAAAAGGGTCTGAGAAGAAAGGATCGTAGAAGCGGACAGGGCCCGCAGGTGCGAGTATTTGACCCCAAATGCGGATTTTGGGAAAGTAAGTGGGATCCGCACTTGCGATGGAATTATCGCAGGTGCAGCGTCGCAGAAGTGTAAATGGTACCGCAGATGAGGTTTTGCTAGGCAGAAGGTATAAATAGAACACTTCGGGATTTTCCCCCATTTTCACATTTTTGAGCTCGGATTTTGGGGGTTTTTTAGAGGGATTTCAGAGCGATCAGTGAGTAAGTTCCTTATGCTTATCTATGTTCAATAATGGTGTTTCCCCACTAATTTTACACCTAGATGGTGAGTTTTTGAGGTGAAATTTGGGAGGTGTGGGCTTGAGAATTGGAGAGTGACTTTTGGAGATTTGGAGGGGCAAATGATGTTGTATTTTGATGAAATTAGTATGGTTAGACTCGTGAGTGAATGGGCTTTCAAATTTTGTGACTTTTGTCGGATTTTGATACATGGGCCCGAGGGCTAAGTTTGAGCCAATTTCGGGTTTTGAGTCTAATGTAGTAGTTTTTCTTTTGGAACGGATTTCTTTAGCATATATTAATGGTATTTTACTGCTTGTGGCTAGATTGGGACGTTCGAAAGCTGATTCGAGAGGCAAAGGCATCGCAGAGTAGGATTTTGCTCGGTTTGAGGTAAGTAACGGTTATAAATCTGGTCGTGAGGGTATAAAACCTCGGATTTTATGTCATATGACTATTTTTGAGGTGACGCACATGCTCGGTGACAGGCGTGTACTGATGGGGATTGTGACTTGATCCATTCCGTAGAAACTGTAAAGTTGAACAATCTGTTGTTAGTTATATGATCCCTATGTGTTATAGAAAGATTGACTATAAATCATGCTAGACACCATACTTAGGCCTTATGCCAGTATTATTGGGACCCTTAGTGGTCATTTTTTGCTGTCATCTCCATGTTTCATTGATATCCCGTACTCAGTCATGTTCATGCATTTTTATATCATATCTCAGTCTCTTTTATTCTATTTGATGATTCATATCATTGCTGTTTGGGCTGATTATCTTGATTTCTGAGAGCCCGAGAGACTACAGAGATTGATGACTGAGTGAGGCCGAGGGCCTGATTGTGAGAAAATTTTTGGGATCGGGCTGCTCGTCGTAGCATGTTTTATTGATTCTACCATGATTGGCATTTATATAGCGCTTGGGCTGAATGAGCCCCTCCAGAGTCTGCACACCCCCAGTGAGTGCAGGTACCTACGGAGTGCAGTTGCCGAGTGCTGAGAGCTGAGAGATTGTGAAGAATGAGTGGCTGTGAGGCTGGAGTAGGAGGACTGAGTGATGATTGCTCGAGGGACAGTATATGATTTCATCATTGTTGCACATAGTTGCCTTGTATTTTTACCTTTGGAAACTATTGAAAGATAATTTATCTCACTCTACTTGAACTTGATTTAAATCAACTGATTTCACTTAAACTCTGAACTAAAAGCATGCCTACATTTTACCGAATTTTTATGAAAATAAACTGTATCTGCATAGTTCGTCACTACTTCTCAGTTCTCTATTTATTTTTGTTACTTACTGAGTTAGTGTACTCACGTTACTCCTTGCCCCTCATGTGCAGATCTAGGAGTAGTTGATCGGGGAGGTTGTTGATAGTCCTCGCAGCAGTTTGGAGATAGCGAGGTAGCTGCCCGGTGTTCGCAGCTTTTCTTTTCTTCTTCCCTATCTTTCTTGAGTTGTATTTTGGATTTCAGACTATGTTAACTCTTATTATTGTCGGACCAGTTCTATTAGATGCTCATGACTTAGTAACACCCAGATGTTTGGGGCTTTCCTTCCGCATTTATATATTGAGTTTAACTCGTATTTCTTTTGTGAAAATCCTATTTTAAAAAAGTTTTTGGCTCATCATTTAATGAATTATTGAAGTATTGTGATAGTCGGCTAGCCTAGTACCATCGATAGGCACCATCACGACATGTTTGAGTTTAGGGTTGCGACAAGTTAGTATCAGAGCCTAGTTAACATAGGTCTCACGAGTCATGGACAGGTTTAGTAGAGTTTTGTGGATCGGTACGGAGATGTCTGTACTTATTTTTGAGAGGCTGCAGAACCCTTAGGAAACTTCTCATTCTTGAATTTTTATCATGAAAATCTATTAATACTGGTAACTAAAGTTCTGTTATTATATTCTCTCACAGATGGTGAGGACACATGCTACGGTGCAGGATGGATAGCCACCAGTGCCACCAGTCAAGGCCGCGAGAGGCCGAGGTCACAGTCGAGGTCGTGGTAGGGGCAGGGGTGTAGCCCGCATAGTAGCTAGGGTAGCACTTGCAAATCCACCAATTGCCCCAGATCAGAATCAGGTCCCAGTTATGGATGCACCAGCGGGACCAGCTCAGGCACCAGTTGTACTCTTCGTGATTCCAGGTCTTCAGGAGACCTTAGCTCAGATTCTGATCGTATGCACCAGTCTTGCTCAGGCAGTCTCTATTTCTACCACAGCAGCCACTTCCCAGGCCGGGGGAGGCACTCAGACTCCCGCCGCCCGAATACCAGAGCAGGTGGTACAGGCACTCCAGACACCGAGGGCACTACCAGCCCAGCCGGTCGCACCTGCTCAAGACTATGTGGTTCCAGTCATGCCTGATGATGAGCAACGTAGATTGGAGAGGTTTGGGAGACTTCAGCCTCCAACTTTTAGTGATGCAGAGGGCGAGGATGCCCAGGGTTTCTTGGATAAGTGTCAGAGGATTCTCCGTAAAGAAGGTATTCTGGAGACCAGTGGGGTCTCGTTCACTACCTTTCAGTTCTCTAGAGCTGCCTTCACTTGGTGGGAGGCTTATGAGAGGCATAGGCCTATTGGTGCAATGCCCGTTACCTGGAAGCACTTCTCCGTTCTCTTCCTAGAAAAGTATGTCTCGCAGTCCCGCAGAGAGGAGCTGTGCAGATAGTTTGAGCAGTTGCGTCAGGATGATATGACAGTGATGCAGTATGAATTGCGATTTTGTAAGTTGGCTCGTAATGTTATTTAGCTAGTTCCCAAAGATAGGGAGAGGATCAAGAGATTCGTTGATGGCCTCACATATCAGCTGCAAATTCTTATGACCAGGGATAGTGTGTTTGGTGCTTCTTATAAGGAGGTGATTGACATTGCTCAGGATATAGAGTTGATCCGCCGCCAGGAGCGAGTTGAGAGGGATGCCAAGAGGCCTCGGGGATCTGGTATTTTTGGTGGTGTTCCTTCTGGAGGTCAGTTTCACCACGGCAGGGGTCGTCCCTTCAAGAATGCTCAAATGTCTCATCCAGCCCACTGTGGTGCATCATCTGGCCATCATTTTCACAAATCTCAGCATGTTCACTCATCCCTCAATGTCCTCCCACTCCAGATTTTGTCCCATGCTCCTTCGGTTTAGGGCTTATTTTTCCTAGGTCCTTCTACCAGTTATCCCAGTGCTCGGGGCTCCCTTTAGTCCTCGTCACCAACACCAAGGAGTTGTTTTTAGTGTGGGGAGTTTGGGCATGTGTGGAGGCAGTGTCCTCATTGTCATGGAGGTTCAGCACAGTAGAGGAGCCAGGCTACATCTTTATCCCCAATTACTTCACCGCCCGCCCAGCCAGCTAGGGTGGAGCTCAGTTAGCTATGGTCGCCCTAGAGGGGGAGGTCGATTAGGTGGTGGTCAGGCCCATTTCTATGCACTCCTTGTCAGACCAAATGACATTGCTTCAGACACAGTGTGATCATAGGTATTATCTTTGTATGTCATCGATATGATTCTGTATTATTTGACCCTGGTTCCACCTATTCATATGTGTTGTCATATTTTGCTCATTATCTGGACATACTCCATGAGTCTATAGTTTAATCTATTTGTGTATCTACACCGGTAGGCGATACTATTATTGTGGACCATGTATACCAGTCGTGTGTAGTGACTATTGGGGGATTAGAGACTAGAGTTGATATGTTGCTACTTAGTATGGTTGATTTTGATGTGATGTTGGGCATGGATTTGATTGTCTCCGTGTCATGCTATTCTAGACTATCATACGAAGACGGTGACGTTGACTATTCCGGGGTTGCTCGGATTGAGTGGCGAGGTTCATTAGATTATGTTCCCAATAGAGTGATCTTATTCTTGAAGGCCCAGCGGATGGTTGGGAAGGCTTTTCTTTCTTATTTGGACTTTGTGAGGGATGTCAGTGCAGAGGTTCCTTCTATTGATTCAGTTCTGATGGTGAGAGATTTTCTAGATGTGTTTCCTACAGACCTGTTGGGCATGTCGCCGGATAGGGATATTGACTTTGGTATTGATTTGGTGCCGGGCACTAAGCCCATTTCTATTCCACCGTATCGTATGGTACTAGAGGAGTTAAAAAAATTGAAGGAGCAGCTTCAGGAACTCCTTGATAAGGGGTTTATTTGGCCCAGTGTATCACCTTGGGGTGCACCAGTTCTATTTGTGAAGAAGGATGGCACTATGAGAATGTGTATTGATTACAAGCAATTGAACAAAGTTACAATCAAGAACAAATATCCTTTGCCTCGTATTGATGATTTATTTGACCAGCTTCAGGGAGCGAGGGTGTTCTCCAAGATCGACTAGAGGTTATGGTATCACCAGTTGAAGATTAGGGACTCAGATATTCTTAAAACGACCTTCAAGGCCCGATATGGTCATTATGAGTTCCTTGTGATGTCTTTTGGGCTGACCAATGCCCCAGCAACGTTCATGCATTTTATGAAGAGCGTGTTTCAGCCTTATCTCGACTCATTTGTTATTGTATTCATTGATGACATTCTGGTGTACTCGCGTAGCTAGGAGGAGCACGTCGAGATTTTAAGAGTTGTATTGCGGCGGCTAAGGGAGGATAAGCTTTACGCCAAATTCTCCAAGTGTGAGTTTTAGCTCAGTTATGTAGCGTTCTTGGGATACATGGTGTCCAGCGAGGGTATTCAGGTTGATCTGAAGAAGATAAAGGCGGTTCAGAGTTGGCCCAAACTGCCCTCAGCCATAAAGATTCGGAGCTTTCTTGGGTTGGTTGGTTATTACTGTCAGTTCATTCAGGGTTTCTCGTCTATTGCATCCCCCTTGAGCAAATTGACCCAAAAGGGTGCTCCATTCAGGTGGTCGGATGAATGTGAGGTAAGCTTTCAGAAGCTCAAAACTACCTTGACCACAGCTCCAATGTTAGTCTGCCATCAGCTTCAGGCTTTTATATAGTATATTGCGATGCTTCTCGGGTCGGCATTGGGTGTGTTTTGATGCAGGATGGTAGAGTGATTGCTTATGCTTCACGCTAGTTGAAGCAAACTACCCTGTTCATGATTTGGATTGGCTGTCATTGTTCACGTGTTGAAGATTTGGAGGCATTATCTCTATGGTGTGTCTTGTGAGGTGTTTACTGATCATTGTAGCCTTCATCACTTGTTCAAGAAGAAGGATCTCAATTTGAGGTAGCGGAGATGGTTGGAGCTACTAAAGGACTATGATATTACCATTTTGTACCATCCAGGAAAGGCCATGTGGTGGCTGATGCCTTGAGTAGAAAGGTAGTGAGTATGGGTAGTCTTGCATTCCTTCATGTTGGTGAGAGACCCCTTGCAGTTGATGTTCAGGACTTAGCCAACCATCTTGTGAGATTGGATATTTCAGAGCCTAGTCGAGTCCTAGATTATGTAGTTTCTCGGTCCTCCTTGTTTGATCGCATCAGAGAGCGCCAGTATGATGATCCTTATTTGCTTGTCCTCAAGGACAAGGTTCAACATGATGATGCCAGGGATGTGACTATTGGAGATGGCAGGGTATTAAGGATGTAGGGCCGGATATGTGTGCCCAATATATATGGGCTTCGAGAGTTGACTCTTGAGGAGGCCCATAGTTCGCGGTATTCCATCCATTCGGGTGCCGCGAAGATGTATCACGATTTGAGATAGCACTATTGGTGGAGGATAATGAAGAAAGATTTAGTTGGGTTTGTAGCTCGGTGTCTCAACTGTCAACAAGTGAAATATGAGCATCAAAAATCGGGTGGCTTGCTTCAGAAGATAGAGATCCCAGAGTGGAAGTGGGAGTTGATCACCATGGAAGTAGTTGGGCTCCCACAGACTTTGAGGAAGTTCGATGCTATTTGGGTGATTGTGGGTCGGCTGACCAAGTCTGCGCACTCATTCCTGTGATTACTACATAATCTTCAGATTGGTTGGCTGAGATTTACATCAGAGAGATTGTTCACCTGCACGATGTGCCAGTTTCCATCATTGCAGACCGAGGTACGCAGTTTACATCGCAGTTTTAGATGGTCGTGCAGCAAGAGTTGGGCACTCAGGTTGAGTTGAGCATAAAATTTCACCCTCAGACGGACATATAGTCCGAGCGCACTATTCAGATATAGGAGGACATACTACGCGCTTGTGTTATTGATTTTGGGGGTTCATGGGACCAGTTCTTGTCACTCGCAGAGTTTGCTTACAACAACAGCTATTAGTCGAGCATTTAGATGGCTCCGTATGAGGCTTTATATGAGAGGTAGTGCAGATCTCTAATGGGTTGGTTTGAGCCAAGTGAGGCTACGCTTTTGGGTACAGACTAAGTTCAAGATGCATTGAATGAGGTGAAATTAATTCAGGAGCGGCTTCGCACGGTGCAGTCGAGACAAAAGAGTTATGTTAACAGAAAGGTCTGTGATGTGTCTTACATGGTTGGGGTTAAGTTCATACTGAAGGTTTCACCCATAAAGGGTGTTAGAGATTTGGGAAGAAGGGAAAGTTGAGCCCTCAATTTATTAGGCCATTTGAGGTGCTTCGAGGATTGGGGAGGTGGTCTATGAGCTTTCTTTGCCGCCCAGCTTATCGGGTGTGCATCTAGTATTTCATGTTTCTATACTTAGGAAGCATGTCGGCGATCCATCTCATGTTTTGGATTTCAGCACGGTTCAGTTGGATGGTGATTTGACTTATAAGGTGGAGCCGATGGCTATTTTGGGGCGTCAGGTTCAAAAGTTGAGGTCAAAGGATATAGATCCAGTGAAGGTGCAATGGAGAATTCAGCCTGTAGAGGAGGCTACTTAGGAGACTGAGCTGGAGATGCGGATCAGATACCCACACCTATTTGAGGCTCCAGGTATGTTTCTAGACCCGTTCGAGGATGAAAGTTTGTTTAAGAGGGGAGGATGTAATGACCAGTTCGGTCGTTTCAAGAGTTATAGCCTCATTCCCCCATTCCCTGCTTCTTTTGTATTCTACAGTTGTATTATGTCATACCGAGTTAGTTGGTTCGGGTTCGGAATGGTTTTGGAGTGAATTGAGACACTTGGCCTCTTATGTGAAGCTTAAGTTGGAAAAGTTGACCAGATGTTGACTTATGTGTAAACCATCTCAGATTTGAATTTGGATGGTCTCATTAGCTCCATTAGGTGATTTTGGACTTGGGAGCGCATCCAGAATGTGATTTGGAGACCCGTGGTAGAATTAGGCTTGAATTGTCGAAATTTAGAATTTTGGCGATTTTGGTCGGCTGTGGAAATTTTGATATCAGGGTCGGATTGGATTTCCGGAAGTTAGAGTAGGTTTGTGGTGTCATTTTTGACTTGTGTGCAAAATTTGAAGTTATTCGGACGTGGTTTAGCAGGTTTCGACATCGTTTGTGGAATTTAGAAGTTTAAAAGTTCATAGGCTTGAATCCGGGTGTAATTTGGTGTTTTGATGTTGTTTTGAATAATTCAAAGGTTCAACTAAGTTTGAATGATCTTATGGGACATGTTGGTATGATCAGAGGCGGACCCAGGATTTGAGCGCGACGGGGGCACCACTGTATGCTAATCACCAGCTATAATATTCTAAAGAAGAAAAAAATAACACCGAACATATATATATATATATATATATGTGAAAAAGAGATTTCTTCGCAAAATGGGTGTTGTAGGAATAGAAAGAATAAAATTAATTAAGTTGACTATTGTGTATTAGTACTAAACTATAAATGAAATATAAAAAAGATAAAAGTAAAAAAAATTGCTATTAAATATAAATTATATTGTAATCAAAGAACTAAAATATTAATTAAGTTAACTATTATATATTAGTACTAAATTATAATTGAATTCAAAAAAAGAGATAAAAGTAAATGATAAAGCAATTTGCTATTAAATATAAATTATATTGTACTCAAAGAGTAAAAATAGAAAGGAGGAAAAAAAAGAAGCTAAAGGGCCAAAGGGGGTTTTGAACATACTTCCCCACCAAAGTTGGGAATTTAAGGCCCCAAAGCAACCACTTCTCACATCCGCCTCTTTGTTTCTGAGGGCACACTTAAAATATTTAAGGAGTCCTATATATATGTATAGATATATATAATATGTATTTACAAGATTTTTGCCGAGACTAACAGGGTCACGTTACCCCTCACCTCACCACATAGGTCCGCCTCTGGGTATGATTGGTTTTGGTCCCGAGGGCCTCAGGGTGATTTCGGGTGGTTATCGGATTGTTTTGAGTTGAAGAAGTGCAGCTGAAGCTGCTGGTTCTGGTATTTTTGCACCTGCGAGCAAGGCTGAGGTGGACTGCAAGCGCAACTGCGAGATTAGGAGCACATCTGCGGAATAGCATATGCGCAACTGGAGCGCAGATGCGGAAAAAGGGCCTGAGAAGAAAGGATCGCAGAAGCGGACATGGCCCGTAGGTGCGCACTTGCAGGTGCGAGTATTTGATCGCAGATGCGAATTTTGGGAGAGTAAGTGAGATCCGCACCTGCGATGGAATTACCGCAGGTGCGGTGTCGCAGAAGAGTAAATGGTACCACAAATGCGGTTTTGCTAGGCAGAAGGTATAAATAGAACACTTCGGGATTTTCCCCCATTTTCACATCTTTGAGCTCGGAGTTTGGGGGTTTTTGAGAGGGATTTCATAGCAATCACTGATGTAAGTTCCTTATGCTTATCTATATTCAATAATGATGTTTCCTCACTGATTTTAGATCTAGTTGGTGAATTTTTGAGGTGAAATTTGGGAGGTGTGGGCTTGAGAATTGGAGAGTGACTTTTGGAGATTTGGAGGGGCAAATGACGTCGTATTTTGATGAAATTAGTATGGTTAAACTCATGAGTAGATGAGATTTCGGGTTTTGTGACTTTTGTCAGATTTCGAGACGTGGGCCCGGGGGCCGGGTTTGAGCCAATTTTGGGTTTTGAGTCTAATGTAGTAGTTTTTCTTGTGGAACTGATTCCTTTAGCATATATTAATGGTATTGTACTGCTTGTAGCTAGATTTGGACGTTCAAAGGCCGATTCGAGAGGCAAAGGCATCGCGGAGTAGGATTTTGCTCGGATTGAGGTAAGTAACAATTATAAATCTGGTCCTGAGGGTATAAAACCCCAGATTTTTGGTCATGTGACTATTTTGGAGGTGACACACATGTTGGGTGTGTTACATCTCGTATTTTCGTACTATAAAAGTTTCATCTTTAGCTAATTGACGTAAGCTCGGGGATGAGATTATCTTAAGGTTAACGTATTTATGCTATTTATAACAAGCGATAAATAAGTGTCATGAAGGGTAAAGGGTACATTAACTAAAGAAAACGAGTTTCGTGGAAGGTTGGTGATTTGTAATAAAATACGGTTCGAGCTATAATACCCGATGTAAGCACGTGATTTTTGCCCTATATGAGAAATACTCCCAAAAAAATGCAAAATAAAATGATTTTCCTTGGTGTGCAATTTTGAGTATTTTTGTGATATTTTTGGATAATTATTTGTATTTGTTTGTGTTTGCTTATTTGTTAAATTAATAAAAAATATAAAAATATGTCGCATTTTGCATGTAGGATTTAATTCTACAATTGTTAGTAATTAAATTAGTTTTACAAAAATTAAAAATTACAAAAATAGGCACCTTTTGCATTTTTAGCATTTAATGTCCAAATATACAATTTTATGCTTAATTATTACTTAATTGTGCGTTAATTATTATTGGAAGTTAATTTGCGCTTTTATAACTTAATTTAGTTCTTAATAATAATTTAAGTACTTTTATAATTTAGTTTTAGAAAAATAAAAGAAGAAAAGAGAACAAAAATACAAAGAAAAATCGGATTGGGCCACTTCTTCAATTTCAAACCACAGGCCCAAATAATTGCCCAACTTTCCCCATGACCCGGTCCGTTTCAAACCGGGTCGATCCGGTCCGCTCCATTAACCCAACACCCCTTCTTCATTTTTGTCCAACACAAAACAAAACCAAAAAAATAATAAATAAAAAGTGAATTATCACTATTAATAGTTATATTTTTTGTTTTTTTATATATAAAAAAAATTAGAAAATATTTTATTTTATTTATTATTTTTATTTTAAAATATATATATATATATATAGTAATTTCGGAAATGATTTTAAAAAAATAAAAAAAAATAAAAAATAAAAAAAAAGTAAAAGAATGAAGAAAATTTAAAAAAAAAGTAAAAAGTTTTAAAAAATTTAAAAGTAAAATAAGGTTGGAATTAAAAAATAAATATAAAGGTATCTGAAAATTTAAAAAATTTAAAGTAATTGAAAGTAGCATTTTTAAAAGAAAAAGAAAAGATAGTGGTTTGTTTTTTAAAGAAAAGTTAAATAAAGTGAGATTCTCTTTTAAAAAAATAAAAAGTGGGATTTTAAATAAGATAAAGTAATTAAAGTTGGAATTTTAAAAATAAAAGTAAATAAAGGTGGGATTTCTTTTTCTAAAAAAATAAAAGCAATTTGTAAGTGGGATTTCTTTTAATTAAAAAAATAATAAAATAATAAAAAACAAATCTGAAAATTTCGAAAATTTTGCTATAAATAGAAGAGAAAATTTAGGAAGAAGGGTGGAAAAAAAGAGAGGAAAAACTAGATAGAGAGAAGAAAAAAAGAGGGGGCGGAGTGAGAAGTATACACCCGATATACATTCTGGATACACAGAATATACAAGGACAGAATTCATTTTGAAGAGAGTAAAAAATATAGAAACAAATTTTCTGAAATATTGAGGGTGGAAGAACACCATAGAGAGTTCAAATCTAGAAATAAAAAAATAAAGAGAGATTTCCACACTATTTGTCTTCTCCATTTTTACTAGTTTTCTCCGTGTTGCTGGGATTTCTGGACTGAGGTGTTGAAGCTACTATGTTAG